>NW_028261385.1:103843516-103996310 GCF_051295495.1 Thamnophis sirtalis | reverse complement strand
GATAGATAGATAGATGATAGATAGATAGATAGATAGATAGATACATACATACATACATACATACATATATATTGTGCTGATAAATATTATTTATCAGCACAAATAAAATACACACACACACACACACACACACATATAATTTGTATGTGTGTGTAAGCAAACATTGCCTATTGTGCAGATAGATAGATATCTAATATTAATATCAAATAACCACAATGAATATTTAAAAGCTTATAATATGTATATGTTACGTGTGTTTGTATATAGAATTAGAAATGCGGTATATATGTATACATTAGCAAAAATAACCCAATCTTCCTGAGTACAAAACTTGTGCAGGGGTTAAAAAAAGAAGCATGTTTGAACAGACCAAGCTGGCAGAGGTATGAGGCCACTGCTCATCAGTTTGGTTTTAATCCTTATGTAACAGATTTGTATCTCAGCCAGATTTCTCCTGTGCTCTGGGCACAAAACATGTTTAATCCAAGAAGATGGACTTTGCAAGTATACAGTCTAAATTAGAACAAAACAACCCATCCTAGCTTATGCTTGCTTGCGTGCAAAATTAGATTTGTTGATTTGGAAAAAGTTTGCCTGGGGTTCAGGAGGGCACCTTCAACACCAAGAAGATGTTGAACCTCACATGTTGATCAACATGTGAGGAAACATGATCTGAACTCAAAATCAGGATGATCAGCTTGATATTGAAGCCTTGTGTCCCATTCCCAGATGCTTTGGCAATTTTTTCAGGGTATGGATAAGTCTAAGATAACCATATCTGGGTCAGGAGGTCTGAGCTATCCCTACCATTCCAGAAGAATTTCTTGCTTGATAATAGAACCTCCACAGGATTAAATGGAGCAACCTTCTTTCCTTACTGGCCATCCTGATTGGGGCAGATGGCAAATCCTCCCCTAGAGAGACTCACTGCAAGAAGTATTTTCCTAATAGAAGCAGAAAATTACACTTTTGTTGCAGTGAAGTTAGAATTCAGTGCAAAGTTAGAGTTCAATGAATATGGTAGGTATACTTATGTTTGTTAGAGATCTACAACTATACCATTTAGCTATATAATATTCATATACACAAACAGAGAGTTTAAAGGCATTCCCTCATATATATCCCAGTGTCATCATATAAGGCAAAGATGGAGAACCTCCAGCTCACAGGTGTAATCTAAGGGAGGCTAGCCAGCCTGCAGTACCACCACCACCACCACCACCACCACAAGTAAAGCCATTCCCATCAGAAAGCTCTCCTTTTTCCAAATTGATTTTTGCTTTCTATACTTTCCTGATGGTAGAAGATACAGGGCAGATGAATGTGGTAAGAGCTACTATTAGAAGCATTCTGCTGGAAGTAGCAATAGCAATAGCACTTAGACTTATATACCGCTTCACATTGCTTTACAGACCTCTCTAAGCTGTTTACAGAGTTAGCATATTGACCCCAACAATCTGGGTCCTCATTTTACCAACCTTGGAAGGATGGAAGGCTGAGGCAACCTTGAGCCTGGTGAGATTCGAACTGCCAAATTGCAGACGGCTGGCAGTCAGCAGAAGTAGCCTGCAGTACTTCATTCTCACCACTGTGTCACCATGGCGCATAAGTACTTATAAATATGTCTGTATTTTGTTTGTTCTACACTTTATCCAATGGGAAAGACTGGACTTTTGAGTAGGTTGTGGAGAGAAGTGAAGGCTATTACCTGCTTATCCTGCATGGATTATCAGTAGTCTGCTTTGCTTTGTATAGGCAAATTAAAAGCATTAGTAATATCAATAACTTCTGCCAACCTAGTAGTTCAAAAGCATGTAAAAATACAATAGAAAAATAGGGACAACCTTGGTGGAAGGTAACAGTGTTCCGTGTGCCTTCGGTGTTTACTCATGTCGGCCACATGACCACGGAGACATCTTTGGATAGTGCTGGCTCTTCGGCTTTGAAACGGAGATGAGCCACCTCCTAGAGTCGGGAATGACTAGCACATATGTGCAAGGCGAACTTTTACCTTTTAATATCAATAGCACTTAGACTTATATACCACTTCACAATGATTTACAGCCCTTTATAAGCAGTTTACAGAGTCAGCATATTGCCCCCACCAATCTGGATCCTTATTTTACCCACCTCGGAAAGATGGAAGGCTGACTCAACCTTGAGGATTGAACCCTTGGTATTCAGAAAATTAGCCTGCAATACAGCATTCTAACCACTGCACCACCATGCTCTCAGGCTTACAGCTACTGTGTATTGTATTAACATCTTTCCATAAATCCTATTTTCTAATATTGTTAATCTGCTAATGCAGGTGATGGTTTGGGTTGAACTCAGGGAACCAGTTCAGGTGCTCACATCATTAAAGGTAAAAAAGAAATAATTTGAATATAGCTCAGAATGGTATGAACACTCTGTATTTGCTTGCAGTCTGAAATGATACCATCTAGGGTAATTTTGTAATTCATGCGAAAGCATAGATTCTAAAACAGAGCCTGGAAGATCATGAAATGACAGTGATGCTGATAATGTTCAAAGAAACAGACTCTAAAAGAAAAATAGCATGTGTCATTTTCAGCTGCTATCATTGGTATCCTGACTGATTTTAGCCTAACAACACCTCTCTTGATTTCTATGAATAGCTACTGGTCAAATTCTGAAAATCCAAACTAAGCTATTTACAGCAGCCAACAAATCTCACATTTAGAAATGATGCTGTATTTTCAGAAAGCCTGGGGAATATCCACCAGTGCTACACATTGCTATTTCTGTTATGGACACAGAGATGAACTGTAAAGAGGCCTCCTGATGTGAGATTTAGCAAGTGATATTTACATCTTGTAAAAAATAACTCACCCTACTGCATTTAGGTATGTGTGTGTAGGCACTCAGATGTACACACAAACTGCTCTCTTTCTATCTGTCTGTGAGTATATCTAATAAAATCTAACCTATCACATTTCTCAGTGTTGCTTTATTTACGTATATGAATCAATTGTACCCCCTCTGTTTGTTATGCACTGGGTGGACTGTCCATCTTAAAAAAAATACTTTCACACTCTTTCACACAGTAGTTTCTTTGATCATTTTAAAAATAATTTTTATTGAATGTTTTAATCTTTAAAAACAGAAAGAAAAACACCATAAAAACAAACAAAACACAAAACATACATAACAATATAAAGTAATTATACAGCCTTCTGTATCAGCTTTCCTGTTTAGCTTTTATAATTCTCCATTCTGCATTGCCTTCCTATTGCTTTAACCTTGTCCTATAATAGAACAACAGTAGTGCTAACACTTATAATAATATTGATTATTTATATCACCATATATTTGCATTCTCTATTTTCTGTTTTGGCTTCTGTTTTCTAGCCATTTATAAATTTTATTCCATATTTTATAAAAATCCGATTCTTCTTTTTCTTTTAGTTCTATTGTCATTTTGACCATCTCTGCACATTTGAGTACTTTGCTAATTATTATTTCATCTGCGGGTGTATTGATTTTTTTCCAGTTTTGTGCAAAAGCAATCCTGGCTGCAGTGAGTATATGTATGATTGTGTATTGAGATTGTTTATCTATTTTTCGTCGAGTAGTCCTAATAAGAGTGCTTCTGGTTTCAGTTCTATTTTTCGCTCTGTAATTTCTTCCAACCATTTCCGAATTTTGCACCAGTATTTTCTTGTGATGGGGCACGTCAGAGGTGGGTTCCTACCAGTTCGCACCTATTTGGTAGAACCGGTTCGTCAAATCTACCAAACCGGTTAGAAGAGGTTCCACCAGTGGACCCGGAAAGCAGGCCACACCTACAGAAGAGATTCCAAAATTTTTTGAAACCCACCATTGGTCCTTGGATATGATTATTCTACACTATCATGCTCATATTTATAAAACTCAGTGCCTCTGTGAACAGTAAGGATGACTACTGCGTTTGTGGTGCAATCAGAACATTGCGTGTGTTGAAGTTGTTTTAATGCAAACCAAAGATGCCTTTTAAAAAACAAGTTTACATCATATTCTTATGCATGCCAGTGCTGTGTGTGAGGTAATTTAAGGTGGTTCTGACAAGTGTCGTCGGCATCTTCATATCCGGTCACATGGGTGGCAAGCCACTCCCATCCGGTCACATGGGCGGCAAGCCACTCCCACAAAGGCAGCCACACCCACAGAGTAGGTTCAAACAGTTTTTGAAATCCACCACTGGGGCACGTCCACCACATATGGTAAAAAGTTCCAGACTTGTGGCTACATCTCCAACATTTGAGGGATAAATTTGGGTATTTTGGCCTTGTTTGACCATTTTCAAATCCAAGAAGCCCAGTAAGAACCCTACGGAAACAAAAGCCAAGTAACATTTTCTGGCTTGTAGTCCAGTGGCTGGTAGAAAAACAAAATGCCTGTGTTGCTGAAGTTTAGCCTACATGGTTTTATCTAACCACTTTTGAAAACTGTTTAAGTTGGCCATCATTTCTACATCTGATAGAGGAATTCTATTTTTTAATAATATGTAATATGACGGATTTCTTAACTAGATGTGGGTGTGACAAAAAAAGTCAACGCAGTAATCATCACAATGTGATTTAAGCTCTATTCTTTTATACATCCTTGCAATGTCAATGCAAATGCAAAATAGTTGGGGCTTTGATCACACAGAACTGTGTAAAATTATGGCATACTGTACAGTATTACAGGAAGTTTTACTTTCTCATTCTTTTCCTAATGATCCTTCAAAATGATTCTGGGACAAGGAGAAACATTTAACCCCATCCTAAACTATTTATGTAATCCGAACTTTTGTTGTTGGGAAACAAAAATAAATATGTGTTTCAATAATGGATTTGCTAACTGACTTAATAGTTTGACCTGCAGGAGCTCCATGGCACCTGATAGATGATAACAGAAAAATGTTTTTATAGATTTGTTATGACATGCAAATTACAGAACAACAGAGTTAGACCTTGAGCTTTCCAGTCCACTCCCTTGCTCAAGCCAAACTATACCACTGCAGACAAATTGCTGTCCAACATCTTCTTAAAAACATCTAGTGATGGAACACACACAACGTCTGGAGGCAAGCTGTTCCACTGATTAATTTTTCTCACTATCAGGAAATTTCTCCTTAATTCTAGGTTGGAGCTCTCTTTCTGTTACTTCTTATCCTGCACTCAGGTGGTTTAGAAAATAGGTTGCTCCCCTCTTCTCTGTGACAACGCCTCAAACATTAGAAGACTGTTATTATGTTATCCCTAGTCCTTCCCTTTGTTAGATTAGACATACGCAGTTCATACAACCATTCATTCATCACCTCCAACTCCCTAACATTCTCTGCATTCTTTCTAGAGTCTCAAAATATTTTGTATTGATCAAATCTGGACACAGTATTCCAGGTGTGGTCTTATTAAAGCAGTATAAAGCAGAACTACCAGTTCACATGACCTTGATACTATCCTTCTGTTGATGCAGCTTCAGACTGCATTTGTTGGCTTCTTTGGCAGCTGCAGCAAACTACTGGCTCATATTTAACTGGTTGTCCATTAGGACTCCTACATCCTTCTTACAGTTACAGTTGTTGAGCCAGATATCATCTATTCTATGCCTGGCCATCTTGCCTGATCTTGTATGATGTGTTATTCCAAGTCTGTGGATAGATAAATAAAAGAATAAAAGGGAACTCTGAAATATGATTACTTCTACTATGTTAATCTCAAACCATATTTGTATATACAGACAATAATTAGCTCATTCATTATTTTCTCTTCATAGCCCTATTCAGCTATAATGGCCTGTGAAACCCTGTTTGCAGATTTTACTAGTTGTCTCATTTTCATGTCTCTATCAGAGTTAAGCCATTCAGGACAGCTGAGAAGGGCCGGGATAGAAGCCATAAGTCTGAAATGACACAGTGTTACTTTAGATAACAGAGCACACACTGATTACACAAGTTGGTTTTGAGCAATATTAAGTCAAACATTTCCAGGATGTTCAATCATTTTCAATGCTATTATTAGATGAGGAAGGCCTGGAAAAAGTCTGCATCTTAGGGTTAGAAAGGCAATACTGAGATTTCATTTTAAAATCCTACTAGGTTATAAATAAAAGTCTCTCATAGTACAGATATTTACTACTTTCCTTCCAACTAAGATTCACATCAGGACAAGCCACAAGTCTCCTAGGTATCTCGTCTGGGTGCTATCTTCCCTGAGTCTTCATAAGAGGCTCAGTTCCCACAGAGAAATGTCACATGGGTCATTTAGCATGCTACCCTCTGTCCCTCTTTCCAAGTACATTTGTGTATTTTTCAGGCAGACATTCTGCTCAAAACCAATGTCCCTTTAATATATTTTACTCTAATGATGCCTTATTAAAATTACAGAAGTGAAGTGGTACTCATGGGCTCAAGTCCTCTGCTCTACTGTGCTCTTTCATCCCCTCCCCACTCCTATACCTGTAGCAACCAATGAAATGAAGCAAGGCTGGAGCAGGAAAGTTGGGAAGAGGGGAAGCAGAGCTCTCATTCTTCACATTACATACATTCATTTTTCTAGATATGAAAAACAAAGGCAATTTTAGGCTGTTGTTGCTGTTCCCCAATCATAGTTTTCTACCATTCTCAAGCAGGCAGTGCAATGAACCAGTGGTGTACGTCCTATCCATGGGGTGTAAACAGAGTGTGTAGCTTGGTAAGCCAAACTCAGGTACATAGGAGATATGTGCAGTGGTGAGATGACATTTAAAGTATTCAAAAAGTCCATTCCAAAAGAAATGAGACAAAGCCAGAGATCTAGAGAAGCAGATACAAAGAATTATCCAGAGACAGGCACTTTGACAGAGGAAATAAAGGTCATGAGCTAAAGGAGAACTGCAAATAAAGTTTATGTGTAGAGTTCTAAACCTGTTAGGATTCATTTGTTCCCATGAAGCAAAGTTGTCCAGGTTGCCCAACATGAGGAGATAAGAACTTTATTCCAATTCAGACTGATCAATTTAGCTTAGTATGTTTTCTCCAACCTTGCCCAAGACTGTGCACTTCAGCGCCCAGAATCCTCTAGCCAACCTGGCCAATGTTGAGATTTTGGAGTTAAAGTTCACACAGCTAGTGGAGGACACCTAGATTGGATAGAGATGGGGACTTTGTATTCTTTCAGACAGGATTTTCCCAATTCTGTCTCAGTACACCAAAACCATCTGCATAAGCTCTATCACTAAGCTACTGCTTTTCTGATAGCTGAGGTACTAGGAACATGATACAAAATTAGAAAAAGCTGTATGTAATAGCAGATATTTCTCCACCCACCCACCCCTGGGAGAGCTGTATTTTATGAATCTAAATCAAGGCAGCAAAAACTCCTGCACATAATTTAGAACACCCTTGCATAACCAAAGTTATGTTCTTACAAAAAAAAAATGATGCTAGAAAATGTTATTGCCAGCGGCATGAATCGTAATTATTTCCATTTTAGAAGTCTTATATAACAAGCAGTCTGTTCTACCATGTGCCTTTCATTTCAAGCGTAGGTGATTTATAACAGCTGATTTTTGTTTTTGTAGGTGAAAGGCAGAAGATAATTTTTTATCTGGGTGGAATGAATTGATCCTCACTCAGAAAGACGTGGCAGTGCCAAGGAATACTGTATGCCAATTGATAAGCAGATTTACAGACTTCCTGCTAACTAAATAAGCAATACTGAGCCAGCTTGGCAGTATATGGATCTTGGAGCCCACTGCACTCCAACCACATTTCCGATTAAAATGTGGAAATGGAGCTCAAGCTCTTCCATTCCAATGGAAGGAGAAGGGGAAAAAATGTTGGGGGAAAATAATAAGCTATGCATATGCATTACACTCATTTCCTGTAAATTTGTAACTACAATTTTAAATTGGAACATAGGGAAGAAAGGGAGCTTAAGAGGCATATCTGCTTGGTTGGAAATTCAGAAGAACAATATTTAGTTGTACTTTTAAATATTGTTCTACTGAATTCCAGCCAAGCAGTTATGCCTCTTCATCTCCTCCTTGTAGTATTCCAGTTTTCCGTAAAGCATAGCGAAAATGTGGCCATTTAGCATGATCGTTTCCACTCAAAGTCTGAAGGTGGACCCAGATTCCCTTAAGTTATCTCCCAGACCAACCCCTATGAGAAACAAGTCTAAATATCAATAAACTTAGAAATTGCAAATTATTGTTTAAAGAATGGAATGTAGTGTGGATTTCCAGGAAGGAGGGGAGCTGATTTCCAGAAGACCAAGAGATAGCAAAGTTTAGGGAGTTTGGTTGGAGGAAACAGGATTAAAAACTCTCAAAACTTGCTTTAGTTCATCAAGATTTCTATCTATAGATGAAAAACAATAAAGGAAATTCTTAGAAGTAATTTCGCATGTCTTTCTTGGTTTTTGGAGCTTCATAAAATCATCATTGGATTTTTAATAATACAATTAAATAAAGATAGAACAAAACCATTAGGTCAGGAACATTTAAGATCAATTGGGAAAGGAAAGGGAAAGAACTAGAGAGAAGAATAAAATATAGCAAATGGCTTCAATGGTCTCTGGTGTTTGGAAGTCAAGACAGCTGGCAGATGAACTCTCTGAATAATCACATTCTTTTCATAAGGAAATGGTTATGTTGAAAGATTTTCTGACCAGTCTCACTTCTTCTTGTTACTAAAACCCCAATTTATTTATTTTTAAAATATACATCAATATCAATACATGAACAGTGAAGCATCTGGGTATCATTCATTTGGATACAAATAGTAATGGTAGTAATAATATTTGTTACTTAAATCATACTTACGTAATTGTAATGTTATTATACATATTTGTGTTACAATGTAGGGCTTCATTATTTAGTTTTTCAGCATTTTAGTCCGTCATTAAAACGTACATAGTATCACCATCTTTCAACATCTAATTTTTATATCTAGCTTTTACTTTTAGTGTATTATATAGAAATATGTACAATAATATTCCCTCTATTTCTTTTTCTTTTCTAGCTCGTAGTAAAGCCAATCTTGTGTTACAAAACATTTCCTCTAACCATCATCTCTTACCCATTTTAATATTTCAATTCGTATTCGTTTCTTGACTTGCCTCCTAAACTCCTCCCTTGGGTCTTTATCTCTATGTACATCTTTCCTGTTTAACCTAAGTATTTCTTCCATCTCTACTATCTTTTGCTGCCAAGCCACCAGTGGGTCTGCTCAAGTCTCTATCTTCTTTTCAAGAATATCTTTCTGTTTATCCAGTTTATCTAATTTATAATTGTCAATATCACCATGGTATTTCAGGGTAGAGTATACATTATATGCCATCAGGATGCAATACAACATGCTTTGTCCATCTGTGATTAGCAATGATTACCTAGATAACCACTGCATTAAATTTATTCTAAAGCAGCTCCTCAAAGTGTGGTGGAGGGATCTTGGTCCTTGGGACCTTTTCATGGAATCTGAAGTCAAATAAATAAATATAGAAATCTAACAGATCATTAATAATAGAACAATCTAGACAATAGATAATTCTAATAGAATCATTAGCTTTTTTTAAGAATATGAAGGGCTTCTCATTTTTAAGAGGGTAAAGGAGTCCTGAAACCGAAATGTTTGAGAACTGCTGTGATATGGATTTCCATTTTTACTTTGTGATCAAGTACTTAGTACTTTTCTCACCTCATATGGAACGAATGTACAAAGACACCATTTGATTTCAAAAATGTACAGACCAGGACTAATAACATACCAATAGATAAACGTGGGAACTCAGATGAGTCACAAACATCTATATCAAAGTCTAACAAGACACACCTAGCTGAATCAGATAACTATAAGAACATATCAACATGCTTTTCTCAGACAGCCTAGGCCCTAGGCTGAGAAATATCCCAATCCCTAGCATAGTGATGATTTAGAGCTGGAACCTACAAGCAGGCTACTACCAGGTCAAGCATGCCGTAAAAATTTTCCCACATACCAGCATAGATAACATAATTTATTTTGATCCTCTGCACCAAGAGGAGGCCCCTACTGTTGTACTCTAGGTTACAGTATTTGGGAAGCATAGAGAATGAATGAAAAAAAAAATCAGCTAATAATTGTTCCTTAATTTCTGATTTCAGAAATTGCAGTGACAAAATGATCAATGGCTAAGAATCAAATGGAATGGAAACATTTATTATCTTAGAAAATTCAAATGGAATTAAAAAGATATTCTTCCCAGTCCCGTCCTATAATGCTGTGGGGTGTGCATGCACACACGTGCACCAATAAATATGGGGCAGATGGAATCTTGGTTTGACAGAGTTTGGTATCTGTTTGTGGTGGCTACTTATAGTTTTAGATTGGCTGCCTACCTGTAAGCATTTACAAGCATTTACAACCCAGTGGTGGGTTGCCAATTTTGTTACTACCAGTTTGGGAGCACTTGCGCTTGCCGCTTCTGCAGATACACAGGAGCCAAACTGGCAGCAACCCACTTCTGATACTACTTTTGACTTTTGAAAGGGAAACACTTGTATTCATGATGACTTGAAGATTACTGATGAAATATTTGAATTCAAATATTTGAATTTGAATCTCGACACTGAGAAAAGGGGAGATTAGCTTGAATTGAGAACAAAGCAACTTTCAACTTATCACTACGTTCAGCTTTTCAGTGGGACAATACTTTGAGGTGGTTTTGGAAAAGGAGAAAAGAGTGGGAATTCTCCAGTAGCAGCAAAGACCTCATAAAAGTGTTAGGATGAAGATTGAGCTAGTCATTTCAGCAATCAATTGTTCCAGCAGTATCTCCTGCAATCAATCAATCTCATATAATTCTATCAATTCTCTGTCCCCAGTCCAGATCTCTCCCAGTTGCTATTTTTTTCAAAACATAATCTTAAAGAGGTTTTGTCATTTTTTTTAATTGATTGCTTGAATGTACAAATAAACACATAAATGAGCTGGAGTCACCCTCTCCTCTGCATGAGTTGTGTGTTCTAGTTCTGTCACCACAGATAGGTTTGTGTGGCCATATATTATATCATTTATTCCTTTGATTATTTGAGAGCAAGGTGATGTTGGTAGCATTTTGGGTTTTCCATTTCAGCTTTGATAACACTAGATACTATTTGATGCCCATTCTTATTAGGCCAGTCGCATACTTTGTGTTTACTGGTTCCTTGGAGTGTTGCTGATTCATGAAGGCAGGACTGGATTTCTCGGTCACTTGGAGTTACCAGTTGAAGATGAAATTCACCTGTATCAATCACTCAAACTTTATACCACACAAGATGTATAAGATCTTTATGCCACGCCTTCCTCCTCATTTGTTACTCTATCAATCATACTAGTTTTGAACACAGGATTAATGCTCTTTCAAAAAAGCACCAAACTTGTGTTCAGAAATAGCCTAACAGACTCCAAGCATTGAGAACCTGCATGTCTATAACTTGATATCGGGCAGCTGAACAGGTAGATAAACATCATTCCAAGAATGATGTGTGCTATTTTTTTCCTTCTGAAAATGTTGGTAGGAAGGGAATTCACTAGTAATTGCTTTCCTTGAATTATACTGCACAAAATAAGGAAGAATATCAGAATATGTTCTCTCAGCCAAATATGGATTGGCAATGAGGACAATACAATCTACGTCAGCATATCTTTCTGCCACTTCATTGACAGATGGACAGCAGTTTAACATCACCATCTGGTTTGATCCTTAGAAGCTCTTTAGACCACATGCCTATCTGTTTCTCCAGTCTTTAGCCTGCAGTACACATTTAAATGCCTTTACTTTTTCAATTCTATACAGCTATTTATAGCACTACAATCTATAGCTTGTCTACCGTATATTTTTCTAAGCTGGAACATGTGGAGAATGCCAGCTAGTATTCACTCTTGCTGTCACCAGGATAGCTAATAACTGGGTATCTTTTGAGCCCATAGTTCCTACCCCTCACTGTACTGGGCTGTGAAGTGACAACAATCTTTCATTCTTTTTCCATAAAAATAAAATAAAATGACTTGCAAACTTGAGAGATGGAGAAAGAAAAGTTGACTTTGAAACATGAAAATAAACAAATTTAAGACTGTTATTTCAATAATTCCATGGCTATGAAGATGTAACAGTAAAGTTATCTCTTAAAGTCTTTCTTGGCAACTGCAGCTATGGTGATAATAAAATTGGATATCGTGTTATGCACCCTCAAATACCAGGACTTTGGAAGCATTACAAGAAAAACTAAACCTATAAAGGGTGGAGAAGACTGTTGGCATATGCTCTGTCTCCCTAGATCCAGAAAGAAATGAGAGCCAAAGCTGAGAGCCCAGGAGCTGGGAGTAGAATGGCTGGTAAGGAATCCCATCCAGTGAAAAAAGATCACCCCCTTTACAGAAGTGCAGCAGATGTTCTCACTGGGGGAAAAAAAACCAAGGTAGGGTACGTGTACAAGAGAGGCCAGCAATTCCTTTATGTGATGTTAGTATGGTTTCTAAGTATCAGAGACAAAAATAATAGGTTTACCAAAGCTGTTTTATAGTACTGCTCCTGAAATCAGGTGATAAATGCCACTTGTTTTGTGCCAGCATATTTTCTGTGGCATAATTATAGTTGTATGAAAAATAAAAATTATTACTAATGATGCTGTTTCTTGCTTTTATCTGTAGACCTGTTTCCCATGCTTCTAGCCTGCTTTTATTGCTTTAAGAAACTAGCTAGCTAGTTATCAGAGTATTGCCTATAATTTTGAGACAATCAAGTTCTGCCAGTAATCAGGGGACCTTCCCAGGAGAGGCCAATGTTGGAACCAGCAACACCAACTGCAGAACTGAATATAGCAATGTTTATTTTTTTTATAAAAGGTATTTTGCTGACCATTATTGTGCTACAGCATAGTTGTAGAACATCATTTTCAGTGAGAAGGCATTCCTAGTACCAGAACCCAAGGCAAAATTATTAAAAGAACTAAAAATAAAGTGCACAAACAAAAAAGTCAGTTTATTCAAATTGTTGCTTGGACATGAGAAAGAAAAAGGTGGAGGAACTCAGAAGTTCAAGGAGGAGCAGGAAGCTTTTCCATTCCAGTGCCACTACTTATTCCAGAAACAAGATGGACCCTTCTTTGTATTCTATGGCCTGGTGCCTTTGGTATCTACCAGGCAAAGCAGAATTGCAAGGAACCAAGGAGTTCTCAGCCCCTTCCTCAATCACCTTTTCATCACTGGCTGTCCTTCCACCAGCCATAGACTGACAACTGTTAGTTAACAAACCACCCACTTGGAATCTTGCACTAGGGGCAGGGGAGAGGTCAGACAGACTGGAGTAGGGTTCCCTGTTGGTTCCTTAGTAGCTGTCCCTTAAGTGTGTCAGAGAAAATTATACATCAAGAGTGGGAGGATTGTCTGGAAAGGGTCTCCAATGTCTCTTGCCATTTGTAGCATTAATATACTAGTTGCATCCTTTTATATATAATGTTCAAAATCTAGAATAGGATTATATGATAACATTCTATTAAATCATCCTAAGATCATAATATATCCAATCGCAATACATCTTTATCACAATACATTCAATCGCAATACATCTTTATAACATATTCTAGATAAGGCTTTTAAACCTCCTCTCATATTCTCCATGTGTTTATATAAAATTTCATATTATCAAATGAATACATCGATATGTATTATTATCATTATTAATCATTATTTAACTATAGCTACTGTCACTTCATTTTAGCATTTTATACATACTACTAATGCATGTTGTTTATATAAAATTTCATATTATCAAACTACTATATCTATATGTATTGTTATCATTATTAATCATTATTTAACTATAGCTATTGTCACTTCATTTTATACATACTACTAGTAAACTAAATTTAGCTTAGTTTTTATTATACATTTTCATTGCATCAACCTGTATCTTTCCAGTAATAGTACCGTCTTATATCTCTTGCCATTTGTAGCATTAATGTTCTAGTTACTTTCTTAATAAATCTTGTATAAACCTCTCTTCGCAACATGTTCCTTTCGTATCTCATAAAAGCTTGAAACCCAGCATATGTTCTTTCTATCAGCTTATCTTTGGTTATCACTAGTGCTTCTGTCAAGATTTCTCTCCTTATCTCCGTCAATTTTTCTCTCTTTTCTTCTTCTGTGCTTTGAAGTCCGGGGTAGAGTTCCAATCCATCTTCCCTTTCCATATTCCGCTCTCGCCATTACCAACCACGCTCACTTTGTTGTCAGTATCCACTGTTTTCTTAACTCTTTGCTTATTTTTTTCTTTCATCTTTTGAACTCTGTCCTTCACTTTCTTCATTTGATAAACATCCTCAGTTTCTCCATCAAATTTTTCTGTTTTGTATTCCATATTCTCCAATCTCTTTTCAATTCTCTTTGTCACAGTTAGTAGATTTTGAATTTCAAACATAATCATTTGTAATGTTACAGTTTCTTTTTCCTGCTGAGCCAGTCTTTCAATTTTGCAGACACTGCCACTAAAGGGTTCAAGGCTATTTTAATAAACTTCAAACAGGTTCATTTATTATCTTTCAAGTCAAAATGTTGTCTTCCCTCCAATAGCTGGTGATAGAACTCCCAAAAGGCACTTGTATAAACAACTTGTGCTCTTCCTACTATCATTGTCAGTAAACAAACTGAAAGAACCTTGAATCTCAAGTGATCAAAGAGGAAGAAGAAAAAAACAATGTATCCATCCTCCAGTCTCTAAGTGGCAGTGTAACTGCTTTTCCTCCTGTTGTTACAACCCTCTTTATAATCCTTATTATTATCTTCTTTATATTCCAAGTTTAAGAAAGAAAGAAAAACCCTTAAATGGAGATCAAAAACAATCCAATCAAGCATTATAAAAAAGAAGGAGAATTTAATCCATAGGTGTAAGCAAAAGTGAAAAAAGAAGAAAGAATTAATCCATTCAGTTTAAAAAATCGGGAGCCTTTGCAAAAGCTCCATCCGTGAAAAAAAATTGGAAACAGGATAACACACTAAGTTTAATGCAGATTAATTCCTAAAAGACAGCCTTCTGTTTTCAATTTTAATTTAACTTTTTTTGGGGGGGGGTAGTCTCTTTTTCTAATAATAAAATTTCCTCACCAATTCGACACACTTTCTCTTTCCACTTTCTTCCCATTCCAGAGCTGTCCCAACTTCAGCAGCTTCATTAGCTGCATTTCTGTTGCCAGAAAAAAAGCTATTTCTAGATCTTTCAGGGATTTTGTGGTGTCCCTGAGATCAGCAGGAGGTGCCCTTCTCATCACCATCTCTGCGGAACAGTTTTGGTCTGAATGAATCGTCCAGTGGCAGAAATATCGACTACTATCTCGGAGCACCAAGATCGCACATCGTGGCGTTGCGACGTCAGATCTCCAACTCCTAGGTGAGATTTTCTTCACACACTTATGCTGAGTTGAGGCATGAACTCCCACTGGCCTTGTTGCCAAAACCTGCTTTCCTTTGAGGTAGAAGAGCTGTTCTCTCTTTCTCTCTCCTGTTCAATTCACTTGCCTCCTGTTCCTCACCAGAAAAAAGTGATACATAAAAAAACTTGTGTCCCCTTTCCAAGACCAGCCAATCAGTTTATCAATCTTTTTTCCCTGCTGCAAGCCCTTTGTGAATAAGAGGTGGTCCCCATTGATTGAGAATCTGCAAGAGATGCTATCTCCCCCTCCCAAAGACCCACCATGCCTAGGTTTGGGAGATGGTTTTAGAACCTGGATTGCAGCACTGAACAATATTTCATGATGTTACCCAAAGACACAGGACTTTATAGGTAGGGTCAGAGTGCTGTACCTTCAGCAAGTGGGGAGATACCAGTATCCCCATTAGCCACTTTTTGAGCGTACACAAAGAAGACAGATCTTTAGGTGGATTCAAAACCTAATTCCATCAGCAATTGGGGAAATATTCCCAATGGCCATTTTTTGAACTTGTACAGGAATAACAATTCACTTGGGATGGGATGGGCAGCCTAGTGGTCACAGTGCCCTGTGCCCTCTGGCTTTTGTATGGGAAGCTGTCCTTCCTTGTCAGGCCCAGATCA
The DNA here is from genome assembly GCF_051295495.1 of Thamnophis sirtalis. NCBI lineage: Eukaryota > Metazoa > Chordata > Lepidosauria > Squamata > Natricidae > Thamnophis > Thamnophis sirtalis. The sequence goes on along the minus strand of NW_028261385.1, from coordinate 103,980,270 downwards.
AGAAGTATACAGAACAATCCAACCAAAGTCCACTTCTTTTTGTTCACATCTAATAGGCAGAATCTTGTCAGACTAAACTAATAATCTTACTCTGACAAATGTAGTCCAGAATATTCTAGGGAGTGGATATCCTAACTCTCTTCCTTTATCTCTGATCCAGCTCTAGGCTATAGTGCTTTTTGTCTTGCCTGTCCTTGGAATTCTCCTCCCTCCTGCAAAACTGCTGCTTCATTGTAGTCCATCACACCACCTCACCCTTCACAGGTACCATTCATCACAGTTCATGACCAATGCAAAAGCCCAGTCACATATGACACAAACCTCATAGCAACTTGTTTCTCTGCAGTGCCTCTTGGACAATTTGATTTTTACTTCCCCTTTGGGCTAGCATAGCTTATTTCCTTCCCCAATTTAGTAAGTCTAACTCTAACTCTTGCCTACTCTTATTCCTGAAAGGGGTGTGTGTGAGGTCTGGGGCACAAATGTAGAGACAGGGTTTGGAGGAAGTGCAAGAAAGGCAAGTTGGTGTCTCTGATGTCATTCAAAGCCACTTTCACTCAGGCTTCCAAGTGAGGAGTATGGCAAACTAAGATATCTCCAAGATATATCTGCATTGTGGTACAGATCAGTGACCTGGCAACAAGTCTAGGCCAGGGCAGTTCTCTGGGCAAGGAGAGGTGGCAAGATTACTTACTTAAAACTCTGTACCGCTGCTCCTCAAGAGAAGACCACAGGATTTGATGATGCTTGCAGCTAATTTATGACTTATAAGTGAAGATATTGGGAGACAAAGAACAGAAATCTAGGTTTCAGGCACATTAGAATCTTTTAAGAACTCTGGGCTCAATTAAAACTTCATTTTCTTAAACACATTTGGATACAATTTAAGGTTAGAGATATTCGGATCAGCAGGAGAGGGTGGGGAAATCACTTCACGAGTCCCCTTCATTCCAAATTCAGTACCCTATGAAGACCTTTCCTCTTGGGGAAAATGCCACAACATCTTCAAACTAAGAAGTGCTACCTGTTTTAATGAATCAGGACTCACTCATTACCTCATCACATCCTTCAGGCTTCTGGTCTTGTCCAAAGGCAAGATTTCTTGATTATTTAAGTTACAACCCAAAGTTTTGTCATCTGAATGCAGGCTAAAGGGATCTAATCCCTGCTTGGGAAAATAAGATATGCTATTTTCAATTTCAGATTGTCAAATAAGGGCTGGCCACATTGATTGAGGGAGACAAATCAAGGTCAGGGACATCTGGCAATTGAATTGGGGGAAAAATTGCACTAATTGGCAGATGCAACTGTCCTCGATTTGCCATTGTGGTGTTTTAGAGGAAAAGGGAGTAGTGAGGATACTTTGCTTTCCCAAATCATGCAGACCGTCAGCCTCTCTCTGGTTTGTCATCACTGGGGAGAGATTGAAGGAGCCAGAGATCAAAACTAGCCATGGGCCCTTTCAAGAGTAGCCATGTAGATGCTCTAAAAAAACCGTCAGCTAGTCTGCCCTGAGCCATTCTTTCTTTTTCAGAGAAAAAGGTAGAGAAGGAAAGGTGAATTTCCCTGAAAAGGTGGTTCCAACAACCTTTGGCCCCCACTCAGTCCTTGCAACTGGCTAAGATGGGAAGTTTCCTGTTTATCTTTTTCCAACCCTCCCTTTTTCTTTTGTGCTATCATTTTAAGTTAGGTACTTACTTTACTGAACTTTAATCATGCACTCCATGTCCAAGTGCCTTCATGGTCTAGTCCCCTTTGGCCCTAAATAGGCCCCCATCCCATTAAGGAGAAAAGAGAAAGGCTTCCTGTCCATGGATATAGCACCCATCTCAATTAGTCATAGATTAGATGTTTCTCGTAGCCTTAGTTCTTCAGGACTGTGATGCAACAGTTTTCTTGCGGTCTTAAGAATCCATAGTGGGAGCAATTGTTGAATCTTCCAGGCTGTGGGTCGTGGTGAGCCCATGGACTTTTATCGAACATTAAAAATGATAATTGTTTGTTTCAAGGTATAAATCCAAAGTTCTCTGCATACCAAAACGATGGCCAAAGCCTATGGTGCAAAGTTCAGGCCCTAAAGAGTAGTGTATTCAGAAGCCTTAGGTTAAGAGAATGTTGCTTCCAAAACTATCCCCAACTATTCTCCAAATAGGCTGCGTTCAAGGTTGGGGCACTTGGCAATATTTATGGAAAGACTCTTCCTCTATTTGGAAGACAATCCTTTCTTCTTGAGGGGGTCATGAAAAGATGGATGCATAGTAACTTAATCACCATTTCTTCACTGGGTGTCCTATCAGCTGTGGCCTGGAAACTGATGGCTACTTAACCATCCATCCATCTGGAATCTTCCACTGGGAGCAGGGAAGAAGTCAGGCATTGAGACTGGAGTAGGAGGAGATGCTGGTCCCTTCCCTCAGATACCCTTTCTATATCAGGGGGGATGGGCTAAACAATTTAGCAATCTAAACAATTTGGGGGAAATGGAGAAGATAAAAGTGGACCTTGGGGGCGAAGGCTTTTAACCCAGGGGAGGGAGAAGCATCAGGAGGGGGTTCTTAATTGTGCCAGAAAGAATTACACAAATCAAGTGGGTTTACTTGGAAAGGCTCTACAAATGTTGTTACCTTGTCCTCTAAAACTATAAAAGTCTTCCCAGGAATGCAAAGGCTCTACTTGAGTTTGCTAGGTTCATTGGGCTTCCTAATGAGAATCCCCACCCCACCCCAGCCAAGAGTACTTGAAGCATGACTTCAATGTTGCCAACTCTTCCTTACCCCTGAAATGGCAGAATTGTCCCGATCACGAGAGCTGTTATGTTCAACTCACTCCTATGCTCTTGGCTCTTGACAGGAGGAAAAGGGTGAGATATGGAAGAACGTCCAGCTAATTTATCTTCCCTTTTCCAAGACCAGCCAGTCTTGTCTTTTATTTTCCTTCTGTGGACATGAAGTGGTTTGGGGGCAATAGAGGCTCTTGCAGGTTCTTGTGGCATATCATGGCTCCTCGCTTGAGGTTTAGAAGGCTTTGGTATCTGGCAGGTGGCACAGGAGGGTCTTCTCCCTGGTACCTACAAAACAGAAACCTGGACACCTTTCAAAGATGTTCTGTGAGGAGAGGGGACAGAGAAAAAGACCTGAGTAAAGTAGAGGGAATTGGGGTCCTTTCCCCCATACTCTCTGGTTTTTGGCAGCTGAGGGCACTTACCTTAATAGCCCTCTTAATAAATGAAGATGTCCCATGATAATGTTGCAGGATCCAATCTGGGTCAGTCACCAGGATCCGGGGTTTAATCTTCCAAGCTTTTGGAGTTGTGCTGGAGTGCATCCTCAGGTAACGTCTCTCTAGCAGTGTGTGTGCCTTGGGCTATTCTATATGGTGTTTGTGTGTGGCTTTTTAATCATTAATTGGGGTGTTGATGGATGACTATTAAGTAGTTGACTGATGTTTTCTTGTGCTACCAAGCCCTCACCTCCTAAGTACTTGATAAGTTGATGGTAAATCAGCAGTCCTGTGCACTGACAAGGGGCCCATTTCGTAAATCAGCAGTCCTGTGCACTGACAAGGGGCCCATTTCCCAGGTTTCAATCACTTCCCTGGCTATTTTTGTACCTGCTTGTCCAACAATCTTAGTAGTTCCTATGCCTCAATGTATATCCTTGTTGATTGCAAGGTTATGCAATCCAATGAGTTTGGGTCTCCTCATCTGACTATATAGCAATAGCAATAGCAGTAGACTTATATACCGCTTCATAGGCCTTTCAGGCCTCTCTAAGCGGTTTACAGAGAGTCAGCATATTGCCCCCAACAATCTGGGTCCCCATTTTACCCACCTCGGAAGGATGGAAGGCTGAGTCAACCCTGAGCCGGTGAGATTTGAACCGCTGACCTGCTGATCTAGCAGTAGCCTGCAGTGCTGCATTTAACCACTGCGCCACCTTGGCTCTGACTACTTGTGTGTGTTCTTGCAATCTAGTGGTTAGCTTCCTCCCCATTTGTCCGACATAATCAGTCATAGTCACAGCCTTCTTAATGCCATAGCAGAGACCAGACAGACCTACAGGGAATGTGGTAGTAGAAGGAGAGGCCACAGCAGGAGAAACCAGAAGGGGTGTCTATATGCTACCAAGCCAAGCAGGAGTGGGCACTGGGTGATGGCTTTGTAAGCAGGCATACAACCTCATTCCCTCAGTAACTGGTCTTTCACCATGGTCACATTCATATCTACCCAAAGATGGTGGTTGTCTCATAGTAGAGTGGATGAGCAGTCTGTGAATCTATTCTCTTGGTTGCCTATGACCTCTACCTTTCATATGAGAAATTGTCTGTTCATTTAACAATATAAAGGCACAATCACACAGGCCTGCTGGGAAATTTGACCTTCCTTTTTCCACCCCTTTCTTCTGCCCATCATTGAATGGATCTGAATCCTGTCTGCTCAAAGAACTTCATTTTTTCCCACCAGAATGAGGGTTTAAAATCCAAAATTGGCAATTGAATATGGGTGTGTGTGCAAGAGGGGGGCAATCTCTTCAATGTAATTCAAATTGGCCTCCCTATATGCAGCCTAGAGGTCCTATAGATCTTATAGAATGCCCAAGAGACCAGTCATACATGATAGATCCAGAGCAATGCCAGAGCAGTGGGGGCTGCCATGACAAGAGCTGCCGTCCTCTCTTCATAATTCAAAACCAGCTACATCTGGCCCTTGCCTGCTCTGGCCTGTCTGCCTCTTTTTTCAAAAGAAGCATAACAAGAAATAAAAATAAAAGACCACCTTTCCCAATGTGATAAGAGAAGTTTGCAATATATGTTTGAAACGAATAAATCCTGCTTGGGAGATCATTTGGGGAATGAACTCAGGACGATCCACTACATTGCAACCGAGGCTAGAAATCTACATCATTTATTGTATGCAGCTCAGTTTTAAACCCCACCTTAAATTTTGATTTGTTACCTGTAATTTTAAGCTTTGTTATTAGCTTCTTTAACAAAGGTCATATTTAGCAGGACATCTGTGCCTCTTTTTGAAGTGTGGGAAGCCAGGTCTGGAAGTTGAATCATGGCAACTGGGTTTATTTTCTTGTTGGTTTGAGATGTTTTGCTGTCCATCCATCCAAACAGCTGCTTCAGTCTGAACAAGTTGGTTAGAGGAGTCTGAGTAAGCAGACAGTCAATGGAATGTACCAATTCCTAAAAGAATTATGGTAGGGGAATTCCTGCATCCATTTCAGGGTTTCTTCAACGTGTGTTTTGATGAAAACAGTGGTGGGTTGCAGGCGGTATGCCACGGTACGGGCCTACTGGAGCCAGTCCAGAGCATCGGATACCGTTCCGGTATGGTGCTCCGGAGGGCCTGACCGACCGCCCTCGCTTCTTACCATCCTTTTATGTTTTCAGTGCTTCCACACATGCGCACAGCGCCTGCATGATGCTCCACTGAGCAGCTGGAGTGTCGTGGAGGCTCACAGAAGTGCCAAGATGCATGCACATGCTGTGTGCGTCCACATGGATGCTGTCAAGCTGGTTGGAACGGAATCCGCAACCCACCACTGGATGAAAACATCTCAAACGAACAAAAAAATAACTCCAATTGTCATGACTCAACTTCCAGACAATTCTATCTGGATGACTGAGAATCTTCACTGATATATTGCCATGCACTTTGAGGAAGAAACACTGAGGTTGGTGTGGGAATACCCCTAAGAATGTTAAGGGTTGGTACATTCCAACAACTCTCTCCCTATGCAGATTCCACTCTGCAAAGGAATAGTGTTTTCTCCTTCAAATTTAGGGACTAAGCTCTTTGTATCCCCATAATCACTCTTGTGCCTGAGTTTGATAGGCAACAGGCAGTCTGGGGTTAAGGATTAACCATTCCTAACTCTGTCTATCACCTGATTTTTATTTAAGTTGGAACAGGTTACTGTATCTGTACCTCTGCATATCAAGGACAAACAACGGCAACAACAAAATTCTTTGCAAAGTTTTTTTTTGTAAAGCTTAAACTTATAACCTTAAGTTTTATACCTTAAAGCTGAGTTGTGGGGGAGTCAAATTGTTGTGGGCAAGGAGAAACCAAGTGAAAGAGAAATTCAATCAATTCAAGCTGGACTACCAGACTTCCAAGGTCCTTTCCAGCTCTATTCTGATTCTAATTCAATTTATCACTATCCTGCAGGGCAGGACCAACCCCAAGAAATGTGTTCACCCAGCTGCCTTCTCTCCCAATTTCCTGTATAGACTTTTCCCTTTTGCACCCAACCGCCATGGCCAAAGCAGAAGTCTCTTGCTGCCTTTGCTGTCTTTTTTGGACCCAGCTTCTCCAGCAAATATTTCCTACACAAAACTCCCCGACCCTTTGGAAAGCTGTGCAGCCTTCAAAAAGCTTACTGAGTCTAAAGACTGGGATGGGTCCTTGTGGACAAGAAATGGTCAACGGGGGAGAAAATGCAGGTTTCATGACTTATTTAGGGCGCCATACCATATCTTAGGGTTAGGAGAAGTTCTTGCCTAAGGTTTAAGAGACGTCCTGCAGGTAACACAGGATGGTCTTCCAACCTGATGCCCACAAACCAGGAAAATGGATAACTTTTGAAGATGTTCTACAAGAAGTGAGCAATGAAAAAGAGCTGAACCAGGGAGAGTGAGTCAGGGACTTGATTTTCTCCTTTCCTCCACTGTTTCTTGGTACCCAAAAGGACCACATTTACTCTGAATAGACTTCGTAGTACTATACCAAAGGCTGTATAGCCTTACAGGGAAAGAGGCTTGTGGCCCAAAAAGAGGCCACCAAGCAGGAATGATTCAGAGGAGTATCTGCCGACTTGATAGTCAGAGATGCCAACTTGCTTCCCTGCTGGACCACTTAGGCAATTTGATCTTCTTTTACTCTTCAAGCCAATATAGTCTGTTATTTCCTGCCCACTTTTAGCAGATTGAAGTCCTTGTCTGTTCAGAAGCGAATTCCTTTCTTTTCCCCAGCTCAGAGTCTGAAAAAGAGAATTTGGGGAGAGAGTTGTGGCAACCTCTCCAATATCATTCAAAGTCACCTATCCCACTTATCTCTTTTCAAAAAGATGCCTGTAGTTAAATCATGAGAAGTTGTCCTGCTAGCAATTCAACTACCAACAAGTAGCAGCTTATCCATTTCCCATAGTGCCAGAGCATTCTTCAAAGTTCCCACAGAGGCTTTAAAAGAGATCCTGGAAGCAATGAGATGGTCATTCACGTGCTGGTAATATTAGGAGCACATGTTGCCATCTTAACTGTTCAGTGTCCTTTTTCATTAAATGGTTCTCATCTGACCAGAAGACCTTAGGTGTAAGGAAAATAGGGATGTGACTTCAAGAGTTCTGATTCACCAAATCCATCTCAGTGGTACTAGTAGATCTTGATAAAAAGATAGCAGTGTTTTTCTTTTCCCCACTTCTGCAAATGTTCCTAAAGCACAATTCATCTGTCTCAATTGTAATGGCTCATCGCAAATACCTGGGGAATCACTTCATATATCAGATTGTATGTCATAGAATGAATAATTAAGGAGGCTTTGCATGTCAAGAAAGAATTTATCCATAATTCTCTGGCAGAATTTTACAAGTCATTGAAAAGCAATTTATCTTTATTATAAATAAGTAAAAGTCAGCACACAGTATTACACATCTAACTTTCCTTGTCCCAGCATGCATGGTTGCAACATAATGTATATGGGAGTCAGTTTGTCCTGCTTCAGTCTGAAAAACCATTTTTTCATGGCGTCCTTGCTACCAAAAACGTTGTAACAAATCATTATTTTTGATTTTTATTATTCTAAATGTGTCTCCCATTTCTTCAAATTCTAAATATAGATTTAATAGGACAATGTTTTATTGGTTGACACTGTACTGGATAATTTCTAGTGGTATGCACAAAACCAACCAAGTAAATAAGCTTTGTTCTGAGTTTGGAATCAATGAACTCACTTGAAATGTTTAATCATTTTAAGTGGGCTATATGCTAATGGTGAAGGGACATGGTGGCTCGGTGGCTAAGACGCTGAGCTTGTCGATCAAAAGGTCGACAGTTCAGCGGTTCAAATCCCTAGTGCCGCATAACAGAGTGAGCTCCCATTACTTATCCCAGCTTCTGCCAACCTAGCAGTTCGAAAGCATGTTAAAATGCAAGTAGAAAAATAGGAACCACTTTTGGTGGGAAGGTAACAGCGTTCCATGTGCCTTCGGCATATCATCATCCTGGCCACATGACTATGGAGACGTCTTCGGACAGCGCTGGCTCTTCGGCTTTGAAACAGAGAGGAGCACCACCTCCTAGAGTCGGGAACGACTAGCACATATGTGCAAGGGGAAGCTTTATCTTTTTTATGCGAATAGCATGCAAAATATTTTGAGTACAGGAAATAATGAAGACTTTAAAAAACCCTTCCTTTTTTGTATTTCTGTAGGAATAATTGCTGGGATCCTGATCAAAAACAGGCCATGATCTGCTGTGTCCTCAGTGTGCTAAACAATGATTAAAGCCAGTCACATTTAGGTTTCAGGAACTCAGATTCTGATTTAATGTTAGAAATAATTTCTAACAGTAAAACCAGATTAACAATGGAAACATTATTCAGAAAGATGATGTGCTTCCCTTTCTTAGATCTGTTCAGAGTGATTTTATGGTAATTAATCTTATGGTAATTTATTTATTTTATGAATGAGTTATTCCAGAGTCATTAAACATCAGGGGGCATACAAGTTGTTTATTATTACCCCATACTGAAAGTAAAGAACATAGGAAGATGTGGCGTTCAACTGCAAGAAAAGTATTTCAAAACTAACGAAACATTATAGTTCATTATTAAACCTCCTTTAGTATACAGATGGAGGCAAGAGGCATTTGCCACAGTTTCCTTTCAATGTATTCCAGTAGAACTTTTCTGAATGTTTTGGGGGTTCAAGTTTTTTCCCCACTGGGAGATCCAATAAAATTCTCAAAAGCTTTACAAAAGGTTTACAAGAAATTTTCAGAACATCATCGTATTTATCATTTATGTACTTTGATTCCATAGTTCTGATAAATTCAGTAACTAGTTGTGCTGGATACACTATCATGTTACAATGGGGGGGGGGTTGAGTTTTTAATATCAAAACATTAACGAGATGTGTGCTTGATCTATGTGGTCAAAGGAGATTTATTGAATCTAGTAACAAGATGCTCATTTGAATCCTGGCATTCTAAATTTGTCCTTTCAAGAAGACAATGTTTCCCACTCGTGATTCTGAATCTATGATTAGGAAAAATGAACCTAAAAAGCCAAAGAGTTATAACTATTTCTCAATATCCAATTTGTTATGAAACATATGATATCTAGATATTCATATCATTCAAAGTGTTTTTTCTAAATTTATTTCAATCCTAATTTTGACACTGAACCTGCTCTGCTTGCCTATGGAATTATCTTTGCCTGGACAAATGTTAAGAGAAAAGTAATCCTATTGATTCTCTTGGACCTCTCAGTAGTTTTCTGTATCATTGTCATTTTCAGTATCATAGAAACCTAAAAAAAATCTAAGTTACAAATGGATAGAAATTTTTGTAATTTTCTCTTATCCTTGGACAGCTATCTTCAGAAGACAGCGCCGGGAAAAATTCCAGCTCAATCCATATTTGCACTATGTGGTTCCTGGGAATTTTATATTTTCTTTTTAAATATCTGTATGAAGCAACCAAAGTGAGATCAAATAAGAGATTTAGAGTAATGCCCTATCAGTACATTGATGACATGCAATTACTTTTCTTAATCAGTGTTGAGCTACAATAATGAACTTTACAAAGGTCAATAAACGTGAGATCAGTCTATACAGAATGAAAAGTCTATTGATCTGTTTTATCAACTGCCTTCAACTTGCTTCAGAAAGGGATCTGCTCTAAATGTTTACTTTTGTAAAATGTGAATGCTTTAGATTCAAGTTCTTCTATGACACTATAAGCCTTCTAGACTGACCAGATAGGTCTAGTTATGTTTGAGTATACCATAAATTACTAGAGCTGTAACACTGCATACACACAAATCATCCCACCCTACTTCCTCATCAAGTTCAAGATTTGTAGTGTGCTCTAGGATAATGGAGGGAGTGGTTTAATTAATATTGTTTATATAACTGCCAAGATGGATACTGAAAGCTATTTCTTTATGTATGCGTTCCTTTATTAATTTTCTATTTGTTTTCTACGTCTTTATTATTTTTCTTTTGTTCTTTTTAACACTTTATTATATACTTTTCTTGGGATGTATTATTTACATAAAATCTCTTAATAAAGATTATTTTTGAAAAAAGAGTGTGACCCTAATTATGTAATGTATTAAATTCTTCATATTAATAGAATAATACAATATAATTAATATAATATAATAAATATATGATATATGATACGATATGATATGATACAATATACAATATAATATATTATAATAAATATAATATAATATATTATAATAAATATAATATAATATAATATAATATAATATAATATAATATAATATAATAATATAATATAATATAATATAATATAATATAATATAATATAATATAATATAATATAATATAATATAATATAATATAATATAATATAATATAATATAATATAATATAATATAATATAATATAATATAATATAATATAATATAATATAATATAATATAATATAATATAATATAATATAATATAATATAATATAATAATTCTCAGTACTTAAAAATGAAGGCAGTTTGGAAAACAAAGCAAAAATTTGTGATGGCCACAAATTCGTCCAGTATCGGGGAAATGGATGACTAATTCCTAATTGGACACTAAAAGTGGCCAATTAGATCACTATTCTAGCAACTCAAAGGTAAATTGGATTCTAAAAGTGGAAGCATCTAGTTGTCAAGATTGCTGTACAAGATTGCCGGAGGAGATGCCTAGAGCACCGTTGGAGGTCCGATAAGTCCGAATCGAACCGAGCAATGGTAACCACCTGCACCAAGGAATACACCAGGGCACTTAGGGCTGCAAAAAGATCTCACATAGCCACCTTGGTTGCGTCCGCTGAGTCTCGCCCAGCCGCCCTGTTTAGGATAACCCGCTCCCTATTGAATAAAAGGGAAGCGGGGGAACCCTTGCAGGGCAGAGCTGAAGATTATGCCCAATTCTTAGCGGACAAAATTGCTCGGTTTCGGTCGGACTTGGACTCCACCCCCGCAGTTCCAGCCGAGGCACAGGAGGACCAACTAGAACAGCTCTGGGTTGAGTTTCAGGACGTTACCCCCGGGGATGTGGACAAGGCCATGAGGGCTGTAAGTACCTCCACCTGCGTACTGGATCCGTGTCCCTCATGGCTGGTTACTAACTGCAGTGAGGTGACACGAGGCTGGATCCAGGCGGTTGTGACCGCCTCGCTTCGGGAGGGGAACTTCCCCGCCGCACTGAAAGCGGCGGTGGTGAGACCCCTCCTGAAGAAGCCATCTTTGGATCCAGCTATCCTTAATAACTATCGTCCAGTCTCCAACCTCCCCTTCCTGGGGAAGGTTGTCGAGAAGGTGGTGGCCTTCCAGCTCCAGCGGTCCTTGGAGGAAGCAAACTATCTAGACCCCTTCCAGTCAGGCTTCAGACCCGGTTACAGCACAGAAACCGCTTTGGTCGCATTGATCGATGATCTCTGGAGAGCCAGAGATGGAGGACACTCCTCCATCCTGGTCCTCCTTGACCTCTCAGCGGCTTTCGATACCATCGACCATGGTATCCTTCTGCGACGACTGCGGGAGGTGGGAGTGGGAGGCACCGTGTTGCGGTGGTTCTCCTCCTACCTCTCGGACAGGTCGCAGTCGGTGTTAGTGGGGGGGCAGAGATCGTCCCCTAGGCCCCTAACTTATGGGGTGCCTCAGGGCTCGGTCTTATCCCCCCTACTATTCAACATCTACATGAAACCGCTGGGAGAGATCATTCGCAGGCACGGGATTAGATACCATCAATATGCGGACGATACTCAATTGTATCTGTCCGCCCCGTGCCAACTCAATGAAGCGGCAGACGTGATGAACCGGGGCCTTGAAGCTGTTATGGACTGGATGAGGGTTAACAAGCTTGTACTCAACCCAGAAAAGACCGAGTGGCTGTTGTGTTTCCCTCCCAAAGATTCGACCAATATTCCATCACTCAGGCTGGGGGGTCAAATCCTATACCCCTCAGAGAGGGTTCGCAACTTAGGAGTCCTCCTGGATCCACAGCTATCGTTTGACCACCATTTAATGGCTGTGACCAGGGGGGCATTCGCCCAGGTTCGCCTGGTGCGCCAGTTGCGACCCTACCTGAATCGGGAGGCTCTCACAACAGTCACCCGGGCCCTTGTGACCTCTAGGCTGGAATACTGCAATGTGCTCTACATGGGGCTGCCCTTGAAGAGCATCCGGCGACTTCAGCTAGTACAGAACGCGGCCGCGCGAGTGATTGTGGGTGCACCTCGGTTCACCCGCATAACACCTATCCTCCGCGAGCTGCGCTGGCTACCTGTTGATCTCCGGATGCGCTTCAAGGTGCTATTAGTCACCCATAAAGCCCTACATGGCAGTGGATCTGGATACTTGAGAGACCGCCTTCTGCCAATTACATCCCTGCGACCAATAAGATCACACAGATTAGGCCTCCTCCGCATTCCATCGGCCAGCCAGTGTCGGCTGGCAACTACAAGGAGGAGGGCCTTCTCAGTAGTAGCCCCGACCCTTTGGAACGAGCTCCCCGTAGAGATTCGCACCCTCTCCACCGTCCAGGCCTTCCGCATAGCCCTTAAGAACTGGCTCGCCCGTCAGGCCTGGGGACAAGGATAGTTACCCCTCCCGAATGATGAATGTATGTTGTTGACTATTTTTATTATATGTCTCTATCTTAACGTCTGTATTCCCCCTCCCCGATTTTATGTGAGCCGCCCTGAGTCCCCTCAGGGAAAAGGGCGGCCTACAAATATTAATAAAATCTAAAAAAATCTAAATCTGTACAGTAATCTAATTTCTTACTGCTTTCAACAAATGCAAATCTTCATAAGAACCTTCATAAACCTTTACCAAGAGTTTGATACCTTCAGACAAAAACTGAAGGAACTCATCTGTATGCTGCCTCAGATTTGCTTAAGCATGCTTGTGAAAGTAAATAAACACCGGTCTATGACTCATTAAAACATCCATGGCAAATTCCTTCATGGAATCTAACAGCTTCTTCTGAGCTTTGATGCTTAGCCACTCCTCATACTGAGCTACAGTGATTACAGACCCTGGAGTTTATCTTTTTAGCTGTAGTACTGCAGCTTTGAAACAGCTCCATTGACTCCAGGGTCTTTCCAGCACCAAACAAGTTTTTATTTTCTCCAGCTACTTAATATTTTAACATTAATTTTTATGCAACTTTGAGAGTAATTTTATTTCTATTCATTATGTTCATTTAGTTAAGAAGTTCTTAACAAAATAGGCATAACTTAAAACTTAAAAACATGTTAAATTTTTTTAAATCTGTCTTTAGAAAACGTATTTTAAACATCATGTACATAAATTAAATAAAACAAATGAAGTATACTTGGATGGAACTTTTAAAGCCTCAGATCAGGGTGGCAACTCACGTCGTCATGGTAGCATCACGTGACGTATTGGGACTTTTCCTCCCTTCGCTCCCTCCCTTGGCATGGCCAGCGTGTGATGCATCTGGCCGGCGGGCTGGGAGTTTGACAGCCCTGCCTTAGATGGCTTGGTGTTCACTGATTTTGTTCTTGGGAAGTAACTGTTTCACCAGCAGCTTTTTTCCAGCAGCTTCCAGAAGCTGAATATTGTTTCCTCTGCTTATCTATTGAAGACCCAGAGTTTGGTTATTGCAACGCCACTTGGCCAATAAAGTTTGTTAAACTTCACTACAGACTTTTTGGCAAGCAAGTCAAGTCATTACCTGGACCAAATAAAGTATGTTTAAAAGCCATTCTCATATTATGCAAGACTTGTTTTAAAATTAACTTGTTGGCCTCCATGAAGATTCCAATTTAGGACAGACCTTGAGAAGAAAAACACCAAACAATGTAAATTTATTCTTTGGTCACATCCAGTGACTTGGAGGTAATTTGTGTACTTGTTTAATCTGGTCACTCTTTAAATAGCTGCCAGTTTTCAATAAGCCGATGCTTGTTCATGGTGAAGCAATTTCAAAAGCTTTTTGTAGAGATTTAGAGTTAGACCCAAAAAATGGCAGGACATACACGTAGTGTGTTGAGAATTCAGAAAAACAAAACTAAAAGGCAGCGGCAACCTTAAGGATTTGACATTAAGATTCAACTTTTTATTAATCCTCTCCACATCTCAAAAATACTTTTAAGTTTTATATCCATTCTAAACTGACTAGTGGTGATGAAATTTCTTTGTGCGTGGCTGAGGCGAATGAACTTTATTGCCCCCGATTTTGGAAAGGCCAATGCAGTAAGCAGCAGCAGGAGACAACGCATCCATTAAATACAGTATGACCAGTATTTCATATGCAAAGTAAAATACCTTTACTTTGACAGAATAATTTGAATCATCTACTATTTTTTCTATTGAACAGGCAATTGTAAGCATGTGCAGGTGTATCATATACTTGTACTCACACTCTTAAATCTAGCTACCTGGTCGCTATGAAAAAGACTTGATAGACATAATCGAACACATACTCTTAAAAAACATTCTGTATTTCATACACCTCGCTGAATTCCTTTATCGTAATATTGATATTCCTACATCTTGAAACAATGTGTGTTTGTTTACTTTATTTATTTATTTATTAAATTTAGTGGCTGCCCATCTTACCATAAGGTAACTGGGTGGAGCTTCCAACAGAGATCTACACCTAGGCAGAAGAAATTCCTTTTTCTCTGACCAATAAACGAGAGATAAAGTACAAAGCAGATTGGTACAGGTGGCATTTTTTGAAATTGTGATTTGTGCAAGTTCACAAATGCTCAGAATAACTATTGGGTTTGAAAGGTACGAAGGACATTGGCAATTGGGAGAAAAAAGGGCAATCAGCATCATTGGCATGTGAAAGCCTCATCTCCTGCGCTTGAAAGGAACAGCATTCGGTGGAAAATATGCACTTTTGAGTCTTCTTACTCCTTGCCATTAAAAGAAAAAAAAGTGGATGAAAGGAAAATAGAAATGGGTTAACAACCACCAAATAATGATAACTGTTAGTGAAAAAATATGGTATTTCACAGAATACCATTTTTTTCCCTGCCGGTTTTCTTAAGTGATTAAAATGTGCCGAATGTGTAGATAGGCAATAGTTAAATGATATGTATTCATAGGATAAATATAGCAGAAAGTTAAATATAAATGACACATTTGTATAGCACAAATGTAGCAGAAAGCTCAATATTTGTATATATTACTTTCAGTACTTTTGACAGTAACCTGCTAAGACAAATTGTATTATCATTCCCTTTATGCAAGATGAAATTGAAAAAGCCTATTGTCATCTCATCAATATACGTAAAGCTTTCTAACACAAAAACTATTCTTAGCTATTACATTATGCTAGTTATCTTCTGTCATTTCCTGCTCTAATACTTTAAAGATTAGTAGATGCTTAAAAGATGCTTATTAAAGACCTCCCATGAAAACAAACACCAACCTTAATCGAAATTGGAAGAAATATAGCACCTTTATCAATCTAGTGCCTTCACCCCGATTGACACTTTTCCTTCCCAGAGGTTATGAAGCATACTAAGAGTAAGACTCACTAAAGCCAAATTAAGAGAGTATCGTGTTCTCCAAGCATAGTCACAAATCTAAGTGAGTTTAATGGCCTGTGGCAGGGAGGAAGTGATGGCCTTTTCAGCTTATATTTCAGTTCACAAAGTTGTTTTTGGTAAACATACTGAGCATCATTACAAGCTCCCCCAGGATCAGAGCAATACTAAAAGCAAATCAGGTGGGAGGCCTACTATGCTGTCACATTCTGATCACACATTAAAGAAAGCCACTGAAAAGGGTGGCTTTAGTAGACCTCAATTTCAGACCAAGCAAACTGAATTCTTGAGAGTTACGAAGAACATCTTTCACTGCAAAATATCACATACCATTTTATTATTTTAAAAATCCTAAAGTAGATTAGAATAAAGTAACAAAAATGCAATGACACATGCAGCAATATACATACCTTTAATAGAATACTCTTTCCTGTACCAAAAGCAACTTTGGGATTTTGAGTTTCAGTGGAAGAATAGAATGGAGCAGAAAGATATTGCTTAAAAGGTATTCAGGATAAATGGGTATGTTTCAGGCTACTTTTCAACTCAAAAATGCTCTTTTAACTGCTTTTTGCTACTAAATTTTATACAATACAATACAATAGCAGAGTTGGAAGGGACCTTGGAGGTCTTCTAGTCCAACCCCCTGCCTAGGCAGAAAAACCTATACCATTTCAGACAAATGGCTATCCAACATCTTCTTAAAGACTTCCAGTGTTGGGGCATTCACAACTTCTGGAGGTAAGTTGTTCCACTGATTAATTATTCTGTCAGAAAATTTCTCCTCAGTTCTAAGTTGCTTCTCTCCTTGATTAATTTCCACCCATTGCTTCTTGTTCTACCCTCAGGTGCCTTGGAAAATAGTTTGACTCCCTCTTCTTTGTGGCAACCCCTGAGATATTGGAACACTGCTATCATATCTCGACTGTTTTGACTAACATAGTGATTGCACCAATTTTCTGAAAGTGCTGCTGTAACTTTCATTGTCCAAAGGGCATTGCATACTGTCAATATACATCAATCCTACTGCAAAAGGACATCAGAAGATACAGGAAAGTTAATTGATTAAGATCAAATAGTATCAGGCCGGGTCCCCAGTGACCAAATAGAAAGTTTGATAAACTACTTGGAAACTGTTGAATTTACCCTGAACTATTTCATTATTTTTTAATTCCAGGTCTACATCAGCTCTTTAATCTCTTTCTTTTGTTTCCAAATGCATGCCATTCCTTATTGAAAATGTTTGTCAATCATAATTAAATAGATATTCATATTTCACATTTCAGATCAAACAATGTGACTGCAAACTCCTCAGGACACAGAACTGCTTGTTTCTATTCTGTGCAATGAATGAGGATGGTGTGTGCTAGTATAACTGGAAGAATGTACAGACATAGATACTTGAATGCATGCACTTCAAGATAGTCAATCCTCAGCTTAATTAACAGGTCATAAAATTAACTATCAGCTGCTATGAATAGAAACATTTAATTAAAACTTTAATTAAAACACTGTAGTAGAGAAAGTTGATATTGAAAGACAAGTTAACATTTCATCACAATTCCATTCAGTGGCTTAGAGTGACAGTAATTTGCCCAAGGTTAACCAAACAAACTTCATGGCACAACATGAATTTGAACTCAAATAATTGTCTGTAGTTCATATGATTATCCTTTGATTTCCCCACACCATCTGCCAGTAAGTTATGTTTTAGTAAAAAGGAAAACTTTAAAGGAACAGTTGTTTGCATCTGAGATATTCTACCTGAGACAGCCTCACACATGAGAAGCATCACCTTTAATGAAATCCACATATGAAACATTCCTAAGAGAGAGAAAGTCTCAATGGAGATACTCCTGAACGTCTTATGTATCCGATAACAACTGCTGGAAACCTGAAGTTAAATTCAAGCAGATTCAAAAACCCGTTCAGCCATGAAATTCACCCAGTTAATCAGGGTCTGGCATTTACACCCAAAGGATTGTTTCAGTTTAAAGAAAAAGAGGGTTGAGCAAGAAATTTATACAGCAAATTTATATTGAAAAAATACATATAAACTCCTTCCTTCCTTCCTTCCTTCCTTCCTTCCTTCCTTCCTTCCTTCCTTCCTTCCTTCCTTCCTTCCTTCCTTCCTTCCTTTTTCTCTTGATGAGTGCCTGGACAAGTCCTTGCAGTTTTCTTAGAAGAAAAAAATTGCCTGCTTCCTAGGACTGACAGAGAGGGACTAGCCCAAAGTGTCTTTGTGCAAAAGTGAGGACTATAAGTTTCTAGTCTGGTGCCTGAACTACAAGACCAAAAAGTCTGTTTTCTCTCGAATTTAAATTGCCATTTTTGGAAACATTTTAGAAACTCCGAATTCTCATGCACTGCAATATGTTCATACAGTACTAAAACGAAGCTCCCGCGTTTACCAAACATTCCTCTGGGATTACACCCCGAGTGGGCTGGGAAAGGCCTGAGAAAGCTGTATTGTACACAGCAACCTTTTCAGTTCCCCTATCGTTGTATGAGAAGGATGGGGATGGGGGAGTGGGCTCCGCACGCCGGTCTTCTCCGTCAGGGGTGGCTGCAGCCCCATTCCGAGTCGCCGCGCAACGCATAAACCTTCATCGCTTATTGGAACCGCGGTCACTCCCACATAGCCAGCTTGGCGTTCACGTGCTAGCCTGCTGCTCTTCCACGGGAAAGCTCCGCCGTCATTGGTTGGGAAGGAACATTCGAAGCGCCCCCATTGGCTGGCACGCAGCTCACACCCCTGCAGGAGCGTCCTTGGAGGAAATCGGGTCTACTTCACAAGTTCTGTAATGAGATCGGAGCTGCCAGGGGAGCAGGATAACCCAGGAGGAATTGGTTTGCTAGGGCTGAACGGATCATCTTTGGCAATTGCAGTAACCGCTCGCTCTGCGTATAACTCCCAGTTAGAAGGCACTAAACGCTGCTCTGTCGGGGGGAGGGAAAGAAACAATCGGAGGCCTTGAAGTGTTCTTTAAGCATCCTGAAATTTCCAGGTATTAAGTGGGAGGCGAGGAAAATGTAACCTCTAGTATACTTGTTTAAAAGTGGGCTGAGCCGGTCATTTCTCATTGTTTGCTTCCGATGTTGGCTTTACAATTGAGCCATAGAAGAAATGTAAATTTATTCTCAGATAACGTATCCAAAAGCAGTAATCCTATATCCAGGTTTGCATAGCTCGTGTTCTTGGTGGGTGGGTGAGCACGCGAAAAAGTCTAAAGTCAATGAATAGAACAGGAACCGGCTACGCTCTTAGGACGATTGAATGGAAGCTGGCGTAATTAAAAGTCGTGCATTTGGAATGGATCGCCTTGGAAACGAAACCGCTTGAGTTTCTCAAGTGGGTTGCCCGGGTAATGTATGTTATATTAAATGCTGCTTTCCGCAACTGGTTACTGCGAAATAGTTTGGGAAGGGGCTTTTTGATACTTTTATTTCCTCTCTTCTCTCTCCCCCCTCCCCCTATGCTTGGATGGATTCTCTGAATGTTAAAAGAAAGGGACGCGGTGAACTAGTTGCTCGGGGGAATTAAAAGCAGCGGCCGCTGAATAAAAGCGACCTGACGAGTTGCGGATCGCAGGTTTGGGCTGCATCTTGGAATTTCTAGGTGGGCGAGTGAGGCCCCCGTCTGGCAACACTTGTCTTATCTGCAAGTTCGGAGCAAGCTATAAAATTTACTCGGGGTGGTGAATGATTAAGCTGGGGTTTGTGGAGGGATCCAATGGAATTTTTCCATAAACCTATCTTTAAAAGTCGTGCAAATAGCAAAAGGGTTTTAAGGTGCAAATTGATACCAATTAAGCCCATCAGGCTTAAGAGTACTTCTTTACAGTTGTGGGTATGACCGTCTAACCTTCGTTTTAAAGAGTTTGTTCAGCCGTAGGGCCGGCTGAAATGAATGGGAGCCCACCTATGAGAAAGCATATTGAGGGAGTGAGCCTGGTGTCCTTCAGGCAATTTCTTCCAGAAGAGCTTCTTGTGGCTCAAAGAAGGTGGGCAATCCCTGGGGAAAATGGAGATGTTTCTCGCTCTGTATCTTGCCTCCTTAGAGCTTTGAAGATAGTTTCCTTTGGCATGGATGTAAAAATGGGAGGGACTGATTTGATACTTGATTCAGATATACTCACCTACCATATCTTCTTGTTTTAGGGAATGAATTTGTAATGCCTGCAGGATGTGAAATTCTGGTATACCTCTGTCCTCTGCCCCACAGTTTGAAGCAGCAATCCAGTTCATCTCCTTTGCCCCTATGAGGTACGTCAAACATTTTTTAAGAAGCAAGAGGAATCTGCTGAAAGTTAATTATCTCTTGTCCACAATCGCTTATATATCAATAATTCAATGAGATTTACTCCCAGATAAATAGATATATATCTGTAGATGTACGACCCATATCTTTCTATATATGTATGTATATATATAAAATATGTCAATATCTTGATGTATTTAAATCACCCCAGAGAATTCTGGAGTTCTTTGTTCTTTGAGATACTGTCAGATATCCATAGTCCTTTACTTAACATATGACTATATTCTCTCAACTGTAAAGATGTATTTGGGGTTTGTGTGCCATATATAGGGCCAGTCCGCACTTCTGTATTATGAATATGATAGAGCAGAGGGTTACCCGACATCACAAATCCTTCCTTCAAATATCCAGGATGTAGATTTCTTGCTGCTGACTTGTTTGTATTAGTAGAAGGGTAAAACCCTTAGCAAGTCCCAAAATATAATACCCAATCTAATCAGTGAACTATTTTTAGTAAATATCAATAAGATAAACATTTAGTTTTAAACAAGACTGGTAATCTGTCTGAGATTGTATAAGTGGGAATGGATGCTATCATTACAAAATGTTACATTTCCACACTAAGAGTGTCGGCTTCATAAAGTTAACCATAAATCCCATTGTTCCCTTATGTTTTCATTCATTTTCATATTCCAAGGGGGCCAAGTCAGGCACATTTATAATTAGCCAAGAAGATAGTAAAGGGATGCACCACTCCTGGTTTTGTTCAGATGTACAACAGTAGCATGCTTTTTGATTTTTAGTTGCTGTGTTTAAATGGGAAGGCTGCTGTTTTCAGAGGTAGCTCTTTTCAGCGGTAGTCTTGCTGGAAATCAACATGACGGCCTAAAAGGATCTTGACATAATCTAGTCATTACAATTTATGGTCAAAGACCAAAAAAGAAAAGAAAAAAGCAATACAATCCATTAAATGCAATGGAGAGCTAGAATGTTAGCGGGAGAAAAGTTAATGCTAATCGTTAAATGTTGGTGGCCTTCTACCACAGTTATAATTAATTACCCAGCATATTCTAATAGCAATTGAAATTTATCAAAATGAAACAACTTTACAGAAATATTGGTTGGTTGAGCCATTCATAAAATGTGCATTTCAAGCCAGCCCACTCACTTAATAAGGAGGACAAACATTAATTCATAGTTCCAAGTATGGTATAAAGGGTAGCTTATAAAATTGTCCTGATGGCCATATCCAAGCAGGACAGAAGTGTTAAGAGTAACATCCCTTTTAATAATATCCCCTTCCAGACATGTAGGAGTTAAAAAAAACACAGTGCTTGCTAGTGTAAGTGCCTTCCTGTGCAGAACAGAGAGAGTATAAGAATTCCAATTATATCTCGATAAAAATCTGCTGCAAAGGCCCCCATAACAATGGGTTGAAACTTTGAGTGTGCAGATCCATATCAAGGATCCTTTGTTTGACCTCTAGCATGGTTTTCTCTAATCCAAGCATAAGTTTGAGTTAAAAAGTAAAAAATCCAAGGATACATTTTCTTGTAAGAGGCAGAAAGGATTGGTTAAATCAAGAACTCAACCCAGAAATTTAATCTTAGATAATATTCAAATTTTCCATAGTGTCACAGCCCACGTTCAGCCAAAGAAATATGTTTGGCCAGGATCAATGTACATAAAGCATTCTGATGCATTTTGATTGAATTACTTCTGTAGTCTTTACAACTTTGTTTACTTATTTCCTTTGATTTGCAAAAGCAATTCCTAGACCAACAATGGCCTCAGTAGTTTGATACTCTTCTCTCTGCTTCAAAAAGTCAGCATAATGACCTAAATTGCATAAATTTGGGGTATGTAACTCTATGGTTATCTAGGTTTTTGACTGATCAGAAATAGGAGAAGTTGATGAGAGAAGAATAGAAAAAAAATGGATCTGCTTAACAACCATGTGATTCGCTTAACCACGGTGACTCACTGTACAACTATCGTCAAAACAGTCATAAGAATCAAGTCTGTTCATGTGCCTCGACTTAAGACCAAAATTCCAATCACAATTGTAATCATAATTCAAGCTCCTTTAATTATAAAGCTTCTGGTTTCTCTTACGATCATTTATATTTTATTATTGTAATGTTCATATTTCTTAGAATTAGGACTCATCAGGTAAGATATCTTTTAACTGTCTGTAAGCCACCTAGTATGATATATGTGAAATGGGCAGCTGTATAAAATTATTTTATAGGGACTTGGTGGTTCAGTGGCTAAGATGCTGACCTTGTTGATCAGAAAGGTTGGCAGTTCAGCGGTTCAAATACCTAGTGTCATGTAACAGAGTGAGCTCCCGTTACTTGTCCCAGTTTCTGCCAGCCTAGCAGTTCGAAAGCATGTGAAAATGTAAGTAGAAAAATAGGAATTACCTTTGATGGGAAGGTAACTGTCAGCCTCTATTTCGCTATTCGCTTTCGGCTGCCATTGAAACGGGGAGGGGGGCATGGTATTTGGGAGGGGAATATTTGGTACAGGAGAGATTGTTAAGAGGGAGTTTTGTTCTCACCATCTACTCCGCATGCTGATGGCTGGTGTTTAGAGTTGGTCAACGCCAACCGTCCTGCATACCAACCTCATGATGCTTCTTGGAGATGCAACCCACATGACACCTGAGGGATTTGCAGATTGGACAATGGGATGGGGGTTGCCGGGGGGAGGGGGGTTGGACAAATATTGATATGTATGATTTCACACACTTTTGCCTCAGACCTTTTTTTTGTACTTAGTTGCTATCTTTTCATAACCACTCTTAATTGTGCAAAATGGAGTTAAGTGGTTTCTTTCTTGGTTGCTGAAGGAGGCTGGTTTGACATTAAGCAAGATCTCACTTTCGCACTCATCCCGGAGCTAACACCTTCTGAAGGGAGTGTAATAAAACCAAAACCTTCAAGGAAATGTCCAACCCAGGCAGCGACCAGGAGGATGACATGGGGGTGGCTGGATCCTCATGTCCCTTGGAGACGGAGTGGATGGCAGAACTGATTTTGGAGGAAAGATCCGTCTGCCCCAGGTGGTCGTTGGGAGTGGGACAGAAGTATGACCCTGAGGAAATTCCAGCTGGAGTTACAACAAGGCGACATCGGCGACTGGCAGGTGCCTGGCAGGAAGCCAAAGAAGAGGATCTCATGATGTCCCACGCTATGAAACTCTTCCAGGAGGCTTGGGAGAGACGACGTTTTTGCGAGAGCAGGTCCAAAAGAGAAGCTGATTTCCCTGATCTAGAGGAGAGACCTGCAGAAGACCTGTCTCGCCCACGGGGGGGGGGGGGGCTGGGGGCAGACAGTGGAGCTGATCAGGATGGGGGAGCCCTGGCAGCAGCAGCTGCGAGAACCCCTCCAAGGGGAGGAGCCCCCCCCGCAGATGCCGGATGGCAAAAGTTCCTCCTCTTGGTGTGAAATTTGGAGGTGACCCAAAGGAGCTAGGTTTTTCCCTGGTCCAGGTCTGGGATTTCATGCAACAGTTCAGAGAGGATCTCCCCACCGAAGAAGCCAAGGTTACCATGGCGTTGGAGAAAAGGCTTTCACCGCTATATAAGGGGTGGAACCAGTTGCAGAATTCCCTCCCATTCTGAGGGAAGAAGAACCCTCCTCTCCATCGGGGGAAAGTGAAACCGATTCCGATGACAACCATCTTGTAAGTTCCCGATTGGGCCCCATGACCATCCCAATAGAACTTAAAATGCCCTCTACTGGCACCCAAGCAAAAATGCTGGCCCTTTTAGACTCTGGATGCACACATTGCATTATTAGCCCAGAAGTGGTGGAAAAAATGGGCTTAAGACTGAGAACTTTGAAAGTCCCCATTGCCTTTTGCCAGTTGGATGAGTCAGTAGCTGGGGTGGGGGCTCCTGACCATTTTGTGACTGAACCAATAGATATGTGGATGGGGGATCACCAAGAAACTAAGTTTCATCGTTGCACTTGGGATGGATTGGCCCCTCATACTGGGCTTATCCTGATTATGGAGATGGAACCCACACATCAACTGGAGGAAAGGGTGGTTGCACATCTGATCCGCTAAACCCTCAGAGGGAAAGGGGAGGTTCTCCCACATAGCCAACGCTGAACCTAACCTGGCGGCTGCGGTGCAGGAAAAAATTGAGGGGGGGGGGGAAATCCCAAAAGAATATTGGAACCTAAAGGACGTTTTCAGTGAAAAATCTTCTGATAAATTACCTCCCCACTGTGCAACAGATTGCAGCATTGAGATCCTCCCAGGAGTAAAACTTCCCACACCCCAAATTTACTCGATGACCTCACGCGAAATGAAGAAATTACAGAAGTTTATTGACAAAAATTTGGAAAGGGGGTTTATAGAACCTGCTAGGCCACGGGTGGCTGCTCCTGTATTGTTTAGAGAAAAGAAAGATGTCTCTTTTCGTTTGTGTGTGAAGTACAAAAACCTCAACAGTGTTTGGGTAGAAAATGTAAACCCAATCCCGCTCATTTATTTATTTATTTATTTATTTATTAGACTTATATACCGTTTCATAGGGCTTTCAGCCCTCTCTAAGCGGTTTACAGATTTTTTAGCAAATTGAGTCAGCAACTTGCCCCCACAGTCTGGGTCCTCATTTCACCCACCTCGGAAGGATGGAAGGCTGAGTTGACCTTGAGCCGGTGAGATTTGAACCGCTGAACTGCAGATCACAGTCAGCTGAAGTGGCCTGCAGTACTGTACCCTAACCACCGTGCCACCTTGGCTCTTCTTTCTCATGAAAGACATGTTGGCCCAATTGGGTAAAGGGAAAATTTTCACGAAATTGGACCTAAGAGAGGTGTACTACAGAGTCAGAATCAAAGAGGGAGATGAATGGAAAACTGCTTTCAACTGTTCTTTGGGATGTTTTCAATTCAGGGTATTGCCTTTTGGTCTGCAAGGGACGCCAGCAGTTTTCATGCAATTAATAAAAGAAGTTTTGCATGAACACCTGTACAAAGACGTGATGGTCTACTTTGACGACATCCTTATCTACATGGAAACACGTGATGAATACGTGACTTTAGTGCAATCAGTACTCAAGAAACTCCGGGCCGCCGAACTTTATGCCAAATTGTCTAAATATGAATTTCATCAAGAGAAGATTGATTACTTTGGCTACCGCATCTCCCACAATGGCATCGAGATAGACCCAGCGAAAGTCCAGGCTGTCATTGAGTGGGCACCTCCTCGCACCCGCAAACAATTACAGAGTTTTTTGGGATTTGTGAATTTTTATCGTCAATTTATTCCCTCATTCGCCAGCATTGCTCTGCCCATTACAAATCTCCTAAAATCAAAAGGGGAGGCCAAACCCAGAGCGGGTAAGCCTTTGAATTGGACTATGGAGTGTCAAGCCTCTTTCAAAAAATTAAAGCGACTCTTTGCAGCTGAACCTGTTTTGAAACACCCAGATATGGAGGCACAATTTATCATTCAAGCTGATGCCAGTGATGTGGCGGTGGGGGCAGTATTACTTCAAATGAACACTGATGGAAAATTGCAGCCGTGCGCGTACACCTCACGTAAGCTTACAGAGACAGAGAGGAGATGGGCTATATGGGAAAAGGAAGCTTTTGCTGTCAGATGGGTTTTGATGACCTGGCGACACTTCCTAGAAGGGCAAAACACCTTTTGAAGTATGGACTGATCATAAAAATTTGGAGGCATTGAAGACCCCGCGTAAGCTATCTCCTAAACAGGTGTGTTTGGGCACAACACTTCAACCATTTCAACTTTACCCTCAAGTACATGTCTAGGCTTCCCCAGTACAACAGCTCTAAGCTGAGCGTTGTTCACCAGTCATCCCAGCAAAAAGTCTGGCTGCCCCGGTGGTTACTAGGAGCCAAGGCACAGCGAATTTAGAGGTCACTATGGACCTAATGTACAAACTCAAGGAGGGCCTTGAGTCTGATGACTGGTTTAAGAAACATTCAAACGAATGCACCATGAAAGATGGAGTGACTTGGGTAGTAGTTAAATTGTATGTTCCTGCTAACCTGAAACCTATTGTTCTTCAAAAGGCCCACAATTCGAGAATGGCGGGCCATTTTGGTTTTGTAAAGACTTTGTATTTGATTAAAAGGCAATTTTGGTGGCCTTCATTGAAAAAAGTCATTGAGTCCTACATAGCCAGTTGTCCCATTTGTGCAGCTGCAAAATGACCACCAGGGAAGCCCCAGGGCCTTCTCCAAAGTGTTGCCCACCCTGAGGCCACATAGAAGGAGATATCGATGGACTTCATTGTCGAGTTGCCAGAGAGTCTAGGAAATAGCGTGATTTGGGTTATCACCAACCTGTTTTCCAAACAAGTTCATTTTGCACCCTGTTCCAAAATCCCATCAGCTAAGTTGTTAGCTAAGTTGTTTATTTCACATGTGTATCGGTTACATGGAGTGCCTGAGCGCATAATTTCATATAGAGAGGTCCAATTCACCTCTCTCTTTTGAAAGGAGTTTCTGAAGTTAATTGGCTCCGCCCAGGGGCTAACCTCCGCCCACCATCCTCAGACTAATGGGGTTTGTGAACGGACTAATTCTGTTTTGGAACAGTACCTCCGGTACATCAATTATCAACAAGTTAATTGGGCTGAGCTGTTACCACATGCTGAGGTGGCGTACAATAACTCTGTGCACAGAAGTACAGCTTGACCCCTTTAGAGTTGTGTTTGGCCAGGACTTTGTACCGATTCCTGAGTTACCTCAAGAGAAACCACAAATTTTGTCCCTCTCTGAGTGGAGTGATCAACTTCGCCAATTTTGGCCCATGACCCGCAAGGCATTGGAGGCTGCTCACCAGGCACACAAGAAACAGGCTGATAAAAAGAGGGGGAAGCCTAAAGAGTACAAAGTGGGGGATCGAGTGTTTTTGTCCACCAAGTTTCTGCAAAACACCCAAAAATAAACAAAACTGGGAACAAAGTATGTCGGTCCATTCCCTATTGTGAAAATCATGACTCCTGTTTCTTTACGATTGGAGTTGCCAAAGAACCTTAGTCGGATTTATCCTGTGTTTCATGTGAACCTGCTGAAACCAGAGCACACTTCTTCCTTTCGTCTGCCTCAACCTGCACCCCCAGTTCCTCTTCTTATTAAGGGAGAGCAACATTTTAAAGTTAAAGAAATCTTGGACTCCAGGAAACATAGGAGTCGAATTCAGTATCTGGTGTCCTGGAAACATTTCCCCCCATCCCATACTGAATGGGTTGACAAATCTCATGTTAGGGCTCCTAGACTTTTACAGACGTTCTACGCCAAGTACCCTGATAAGCCTTGATATTATTTGAAATGTACATATTTATGTTGTGTTTTCTATTGTTTTTTGTTTTTCCTGGAGGGATGACTTCTCTTCCTGAAGAAGGGCCGGATGTCAGCCTCTGTTTTGCTATTTGCTTTTGGCTGCCATTGAAATGGGGAGGTGGGCATGGTATTTGGTACAGGAGAGATTGTTAAGAGGGAGTTTTGTTCTCACCATCTACTGCGCATGCTGATGGCTGGTGTTTAGAGTTGGTCAACACCAACCGTCCTGCATACCAACCTGATGATGCTTCTTGGAGATGCAACCCACATGACACCTGAGGGATTTGCAGATTGGACAATGGGATGGGGGTTGCTGGGGGGGAGGGGGTTGGACAAATATTGATATGTATGATTTCGCGCACTTTTGTCTCAGATCTTGCTTTACTTAGCTGCTATCTTTTTATAAGCAGTAAAAGTACTCTTAATTGTGCAAAATGGAGTTAAGTGGTTTCTTTCTTGGTTGCTGAAGGAGGCTGGCTTGACAGTAACAGTGTTCTGTGTGTTTAGACATGCCAACCACATGAACATGAATGAGACGTTTTCGGACAACGCTGGTTCTTTTGGCTTCGAAACGGAGATGAGCACTGCTCCCTAGTGTTGGGAATGACTAGCACATATATAATATATATATCATAAGTAGAGATTGCACAAAGCATTCTGGTAGGCTAAAAGATGTAAGGGAGTTACCTCACCAGGTATATCTGGTGACATTTTATGGGTATTCCTAGTATGTTTTCAAAATTCCAAATTGACCAAAGGGGCTGGTCTTTAATGTAAATTTAACCGCTTCTGTATGAAAGATCTGTAGATGAAAATACATGCTACTGAAAAATACAGGTAGTCCTTGGGTTATAATGGCAATTGGGACTGGGATCGCATCGCTGAGCAATGTGATTGTAAAGGGCAATGTCACGTGACTGCATGACTTGGCAATGGCAATTCTGGGCAGTTTTGGTTGCTGTTGTAACCCCAACACATTTGGGTCATTAAGTGGGATGAGACGGAAGTCCTAGATAAATAGCATGGGGTGCTCTAGGGGGGGTGGAGACTGGGGAGGATCTGGGAAGGTTCGTGGAGAAGCATGGGCAGGATGGATAGGTACTGCAAGTAGAAGAAAAAGCAAGACCAAATTACTGGAGTTACTTGTGGCCTTCTCTACCGCTTTCCTGTTGAATTTGCTTGTGGAATGCCAACAGGGAAGGTTACAAAGGGCAATCAGATAACCAAAGCTCCCTGCAACATTGTAATTGTAAACTGGATTGTGATTGTGACCACTGAGGTTCTGTGATGGCCAGAACTCTGAGGACCAGTTCTATGTCCACTGTTTCAGTGCTGCTATAGCTTTAAACTGGCACTGAATAAATGCACATAAACTGAGGACTCTCTGTAAATTGAATGCACTTGTTAAAATGTGTCAGGAACTATTACAGAGGAGTCCTCTGCTGTGGTTGTAAATAATAAAGAAACTGATATTTAAAAAGAGGAAGAAATAGACTTCAATAGGAGCCAACAGCAAGGGGTCTGTTTGCTTATTGTGTTATCTATTGGCAGCACCTTTCGCTTTGAATAAATTGCTACTGATGTCTAAAATATCTTCAGGATAACAGTAATCATTTCCTATAATTGGATGCTTTGCTATTCATCTTATGCGGTTATGATTTGGTCAGCACTAGTAAAGCTCAGGTGGCTAGCTCGCATGCTAGCAGCATACCACTGTTTCCTTCACATGAGTGGATCAGTTGAAAAAGGTCCAGCCCACAATAGAGCCAGCATCGTGTTGAAGTTAATGTGTTGGACAGAACTGGGGGGAGGGGACAGGTTTACAAAGCTAGAGCTCAATGAGTGATATTGGGCCAGTGTTTTCTCTCTCAATCTAACTATCTCCAGATCTGTTGATAGGATGAAATAAGGAACATCTATGCATGTGCATTCTTGTGAATCCTCAGAGGACATCTGGGATATAGATCTAATAAATAATATTACCATCTCCCAGGAGAGCTATTGATGCTGAAATGTAAGGAAGATCCATTTTCTTGTGTCAGACTTGCAACTTGGCACGTAAACACCAGCTGGCTGGAGAGAGCTATTCATAATGTCTCCAAAAGGACAGTAATGTCACAGGAAGTGTAGAATAGGGGGTTTTTGCCTGCTCTTTGTGGTTTTCCTGAAGTTTAATGCTAGGGGTGAGAAGAGGAACTCTCTAGAAGCCCTACTGCATTCATTTCTAGTGTTTAAAACCCTGTGAAATTGGCCTAAAGTGGCAAGTAAAATTTAGCAGCAAAATGACTGAATTAAGAGAAAGATTGGGAGCCACTATGGGTTGCATGATGTAGAGGAGAGGGAATTGGATTGGAAAAATAATGCTGTTTGCCTTTCAGATGCCTAATGTTCCTCCCCGCTCCCCATTTTTGGAAGGAATTGGCACAGATAATTGCACCACTGAAAACCCAACTATTTCCTACTGAATTGCAGCAGTACAGTTTTAAGGTGCTGGAGGGGTATAAATTGGTTGCCAGGAATTACATTTGGGTCATAGATTGGAAAATACTTTATTAATGAATACTAAAATGCAAGAGCTACCCTTTGCCGTATGCCTGCAATAATATGCAAGTATGAATAACCCTGCTGCTTTATGAGCTACAAGATGATTATTTATTCAACCTGCATTCCTGAAATTGGACCTTTAGTTAACTCTTTGAATTAATGCTTTTGCTGGGCCATCCTCTATATTCTTCTATATCCAACTTATAAAGCCTTTCTTCCCATCAGCCCTCTCCCATGCTTTAAAACACCACTTCAACTTGATAGGGCAGGTTTTCTTCATGCCATTCAAGTATTTTTATTATACTTTGGGGGAAGGGGAGATAACCTCAAAGAACCAGACTTTTGATTGCAGCAAATAGTTGTAGAAAAAGGGTAAGCATTCCATGGCCCACACAAATACCAGGAAGAATTCAGCAGGTTGGTGGTACTTCATGCATTCCATCCTTGAAATGGCAGATAAATATGTTTAACGCTCAGGGCTCTGAAGATGACCTGTACTGCTAGGTCTTAAAGTTATAAAAAAATTGAGAAATCAGTCTTTCACCATAAAGGTCATGAAGAGCTGTTGAAAGCTTTATAATCGGTGGTGCAGGTGAGATAAAGGGAAGTCTG
Organism: Thamnophis sirtalis; assembly: GCF_051295495.1. Lineage (NCBI taxonomy): Eukaryota > Metazoa > Chordata > Lepidosauria > Squamata > Natricidae > Thamnophis > Thamnophis sirtalis. The sequence goes on along the minus strand of NW_028261385.1, from coordinate 103,949,748 downwards.
GTGGAGATCAAAGATTGAGTAAAAGGCTTCCGGATATGTTTTTAATTGAGAAACAAAAATCTCTTGCCATTTGCATAGAAGGAAAAGACAACCAGTATCTTTGAAAGCGGCTTTTGTGCACCTGTTGGAACTATTTGGAACATGACAGCCACTATTAAACAGTGCCTGTGTTTTCAAGAGATTTTAAAATGCATTAGAACAGGTTGAAAGAACATTTAAATCTGGTTTTCCGATTTCAGCTAGAACTAGGCAGATTCCCTGGGCATGCAGACTGCGGATTATAGAAACTGAAATCTAACTTGTCTGGCAGACAGCAGTGGAGGAAATCTGTCATGTGCTAAACTTGCTTGTTTGGGATAACTGAAGAGTTGGAGTTGATCTTCATTTAGTGACTTTCAAACCTATTTTTTAAAAGATGGATGGCTTTGTTTGTTTATATTTATCTCTTCATTCTCAAATAAGCCAAGAGTAGTATACATGTAATAGTCTCCAGGAGTGTCTGTGGGAAAGGAGGAGGGGGGCGAGTCAAGATGTGTGTAAATTTTGCAGTCAAATAATCATTATCTTAACATTTTTGACACACAAGCCCCCTGGGTAAATGTTCCTGGTAGTCATTTACTGAAATCTTTATAGACATGCAATTAGTTCCTATTCATCTAAAACCAGTTTGAAGACTAAGAAACCCGGAGACAGTGAGTTATCATCATCATCATCACCATCTGCTTTGCTTTGTCGAATTTTGCTTTGTTGCTAGTTGCTTTGCTTTCCTTTGTCGCTAGTTGCTTTGGTTTGAAAAATATATGTCACATTCACATACGTAGCATTAAATTATACATATATTTCTTCAAAGCTATTGATACATAGGCTTTTGGCTTTGAAAAAGTCTCAGGAGGTTAGATTAAGGATACTCCTTCCATAGAGCCCTGAACAAGACCAACCCCCTGATTTCAATCCTCAATCTGGCCTTACTTGTTCTACACATAAAACCTCCCCTGTGGAATTGCCTCCACGGTACCAGCCACCCTCATTGGCAGCAAGAGGTCTGTTCTCCATCTTTTCCCTCAGTCACCAACTTGCTCATACCAAGTGTTGCACCTCCTGGACAATTGTCCAGAGGCAGCACTCTGAGAGAACCAGCAAATTGACTACTATATCCTGTTAATTGGGTCCTCGGTCTCTGGGCTGTGGACTGGCACCAGTCCATGTCCTGCCAGGAATTGGGCCATGCAGGCAAACAATGCCCCCATCCATGCACACATGATATCCAGACAGCATGTGAAACCATGCCCAGCCCACGGAAAAACCACCCTGCGTGAAGCTGGTCCCTAGCACCTGAAAGGTTGGATCTCTCTGTCCTCTGTTGGAACATAGCTGGATAGGCCTCAAAAGCAGCAGAGCCAGATTTTCTTAGACCATTTATGTCTAGCTCTTTTAAAAATCCCAAATATAATCTAGCTAGCTTTAGGCTGCTACATCTCATAAATAGACTTAACCTACAGGGATACTTTTAAAGTACAGTAGTATAGTCTTTTAAAAACATCCATATTTTTCTACAAACCTGTTCCTTCTGTTGCACAATAGATTCTGTGGAAAATATAGAATTGGCCAGCTTCCAATTATTGAACTTGGTGATCCACTCTGAAATTGGATCTTATTAGCTTGCAGTTGGCAGTCTTAACTTGCTGTGACATTTAAAGTTGTGGTTTTTGTTTCTGTTTTAGTAAGAACAATTAAAGGTAATTTGATCTTTGAATGTATGAATCAGAACAAGTCTTCTGGGGAAGACTTTTAGTAACAAAAACTCATCAAGACTTATAAGCAGGCTCCAGTATAAAATGAAGCATATCAGGAAATAATAGCAAAAATGTTTGTTATTCTGATTTAGCTTGAAGGTGGTTAATTATATGTTAGAGAAAGTTACTATGTTACTAAAATTCACTTTCTGTTTCACTTTCCCTGAATGCCACTGGCTTATCTGTCAAATGCAATGGCCTTCAGGCTTTTATCTTACCAGAAATGATTGCCTTCTTATCAAACAAGAAATCGATTTTTAGCTATGGTTCCTAACCTCAAACAAGTGGCTTTTCTGAGCAAATTAGAATGGTTGACGCTATGATTTTCAATTGGGCAAAAATTATATACCATATGTTTACGGTGAGTTATGAAAAATCTGGGCAGTGTTTCATAAAGATTCAACAGAGGAGGTATTGCATATACAATACCTCACAATTGCTATACATTAAGGGCGAATGTATTAGAGAAAATGCATGGAAAACTACTCCTTTGGATTTTGTACTGCATATCTTGTGACCTTATCCATTATTAATGATCTTCATGGCGAAAAGCCTTTAAAATTTCTTGGAAACAGCAATGTATCCAAGAATATAGTTTGTTTAGGCAACCGTTTCCAAACATACAGAAGGAGGTATCTGTTGGTTTGATTCCCTAAGAACCTGAGAGAAAGCCAGTGGTTTTAAGGTGCCTGTTCTACATAGCCGAAGACAAAGCAGGCATTAATAGCAATAGCAATAGCAGTAGACTTATATACCGCTTCATAGGCCTTTCAGGCCTCTCTAAGCGGTTTACAGAGAGTCAGCATATTGCCCCCAACAATCTGGGTCCTCATTTTACCCACCTCAGAAGGATGGAAGGCTGAGTCAACCCTGAGCCGGTGAGATTTGAACCGCTGACCTGCTGATCTAGCAGTAGCCTGCAGTGCTGCATTTAACCACTGCGCCACCTTGGCTCTTGAATATAATATAATAAAAGACATTTCGGAATTTGGCATATGCAGTTTTATCTGTTGGCTGACCTCTGTGTGTATGAGTCAAAGTTTCATGGATGATGAAAGCTTCCCATTTGCAAAATGTTCTACAAAAATTTCAGCAATTTTGAATTAAATACCTGGAGTAAAAATTTGTTGCATGAATGATTCTTAGTCACTGTGAGACCTATTTGTTCATTTGAAATTGTTTAGATTGCAGCCTTCCTTAGTCCAGGGTGTTCACATTATTAATATAATCCTTTTCTTGTTTGTGCCTGGATCCTGGCAAAGTGAATTTGGATGTACTGTGACTCAAAGTCATTGACATAGTTACATTGATGCAAATTCCTGAAATGTCTCAATATTGTTGAACTGTAAATCTGTGAAGTCATAGGTCTGCTGTGGCTTCCGCTCCAGTTAAGAAGTTGGGGCAGTTCTTTCTTGCTGCAGTCTATTCTGTTTCCTGTTTCCAATACTTAGAGGAATTGAGAACTTGCTGTAAAAGAAACGCGAGCTTTAGCCTCTGGCAGTTGTGTTTTACTGGGCTCTCCAAGCCTATCCATGCTTTATTGCTCTGCTGGTTTTGAATACCTAACCATTCAGAATGCTCCAAACTGGAATGCAGTTTCGACCAAACTCTTTCTGGGTTGCAGGGTGAGTGTGTGGTAAACTATTATGCCACTTATGTTGCCTTGTGATAGAAGAAAGAGAGATGTTTTTTCAGTAGAGTATCTGAGGCGGATTTAGTATTGAAATGTTGGGAAAGGTGTGGTTCCGTGATATGAAAGAACATATGAGAATGCCATGATCAAGTAGAAATTTGAATTCTGGATCTTTGTTCGGGGAAATAGCATGATGTGAAATGACATGAAACACAGTTTTGATCTACTAGTTGGATTTTCTGTTGAAATCTGCCAAAACTTGGTTCAGATCGTACACTTTCTCCATGGAGGAATTCCTATTTCTGAAAATGTGAATATGCCATTTGGTTGCTAGATCAGGGAAGACATATCAACTTGTAAGTCCAACTGTTCTGTTGCCAAACACTAAAAAATTGAGTTGTACATCCACATTTCTTCTTGTACTTCTGACCTGTGTCTGATTGCCTTTATCAAGGATATTAAGCAATAGTAAGGCTGTGAGCTTGATATAACCAGCAGAGTCCAGTATATATTTGATGAGATAACTAAAAATAAAAAGCTTGAAAATGAGCAGGCTTTGATAAAACATGTCATCCCCAATTGGGACTGACTATGGCCTGCTATGTGGCTTTGCAACTGTTTAATGTGTTTAATTTTATTTTTTATTTATCCCCTCCTCCAGAATCCTGGACTCTTTTCCTCAAAAGCCCAGAATGGCAGTGGATGTAGCCATGCAATTCTACCTGCGGGCGCCCTCTTTGCGGAAAGAGAGTTTTGCCTACAAAATAGCCCCAAAGATCAAGACGCCTTTGCGACCCTGCATTCATGTGAACAGCAGCCCTGTGCTGAAAGAGCTGGGGTCAGAGGTCCAAGCTCTGCGGAGGAACCGGGTGAAAAAAAGGGTTTCTTTTGCAGACAGCCGTGGCTTGGCTCTGACAGTGGTGAAAGTGTTCTCAGAATTTGATGACCGCTTGGATATTCCCTTGAACATCACAGAACTAATAGACAACATTGTGGGCCTGACCACGGTGGATCACGATGACTTTGTCTTGGATTTCATACAGCCTTCTGCAGATTACTTGGACTTCCGGAATCGCCTCCAGGCAGACTGTGTTTGCCTTGAGAACTGCATGTTGAAAGATAAAGCTATTGTGGGTACGGTGAAAGTCAGGAATCTGGCATTTGAGAAGGCCGTCAAGATTCGGATGACCTTTGATACTTGGAAAACCTTCACGGATCACTCATGCCAATATGTGAAGGACACCTATGCCAGCTCCGATAAGGATACGTTCTCCTTTGATGTTAGCTTGCCAGAACGGGTTCAAGCCCACGAAAGAATTGAATTTGCAGTGTGTTATGAATGTGATGGCAAAGTCTACTGGGATAGCAACAAGGGGTTCAATTACAGGATCATACGCTCTGAACTCAAATCAGCTCGAGAAATTTCTCAGCCTTGTAGTGAGACAGATTTTGGAATTGCCTTTGATCAGTTTGGAAGCCCCCGGTGTTCTTATGGTTTATTTCCTGAATGGCCTAGCTATTCCGGATATGAAAAACGTGGCCCTTATTACTAAATCAGAGCGTCGGGATTATATTTACTGCACAAGAATGAAGAGACAGAGATAGAAAGCCCTCTTGTAGAGGTGGCTGCAGAGTACGCAAAAGAACTGAAGTTTGTAGTTACAGAATGGAAACAAAGAGAAATGTTAAAACTCCTGGCTGCAAAGGTTTTTAGGGCAGATGCTCTCTTCATGTTCCTTTGAATTTAAAGAAAAGGAGATGGTCTCCTGTGACATGGCTGCCACAGATCGAATTCAGCACTTGGTGCTCTCGTTTGGGCCATTTGGTTTCTGTGCATCCTTTGAGATACATGACAGTATTGTGAGCTGTGCAAGAACAGATCCCCCTCCCTTTTTTTCCTTCTGTATTCTGGAATCAAACTTGATATGCACCTTTCTGATAAAACCAACTCTCTGAGAAGAAATACAGGGATGAGCTAAGCAGTCTTCCTCCTGTCTTAATCAGATTGTACAATCTGTGAGAGGCTAAGAGTCTCAAATGGAAAAGACTATAATTTTAGCTCAGAAGATCCTTTGCTTCCTTCCATTTTAGGAATTGCCTTGTTTATGGGAAGATTCCAAAATGCTTACTCACCATTCTGCCTGTATCTCTCTTCCTAAACACATATGTACATTTCTTTCAGTGGCTGAGCCAGACGAGCCCTATGTAGCCTAGTCACATAATCCACCCTTAACCAACCTGGTGCCCTCAGGATGTGCTAGACTTTAGTTCCTATGATCTCCAGGTGGGACAGTCAGTGGCTTGGAGAAGGCTGATGTAGCATTTTAGCTTCCACAATAACTAATAATTTTATTTAGGTGATTTTATTTATCTCCCTCCTTTATTAAGTGGTGGTGGACTGTTAAGAATAAAATTGTTTTTAAGTCTTAACTCCTCATGACACCATCTTATGTACATTTAATTTTGTTGGGGCCTGCTGGGCTTAAGTCATCTGGGTGAAGAACATTTTAAAATTTCATTTTGTTTCATGAATTTTATAAAATATCTATAAATTGAATGTTACTGACATAAATAAGTTATCATGTCAAATAATGGATACCCACTAAGTCGAGTTTTCTGTTGCGCCCCTCAACACTTATGCTCAGTAATAGAAGCATTTTAACTCAGTGGTAGAACAGACATTTTGATGCTTGATCTCTCTAGAGCTTAATAAATCAATTGTTTAATACAGCATAGAGTGGGCTACAGTCTATTAAAAAGCATAGAAAACACACCAAAGTCTAAAAAAATAATTATTAGACGAAGCTGAAAGACAGAAAACAGGAAGTATATGCATAAAAACCAAAAGCCTAAAGGGAAACTGGAAGAAGGTGTGGGAGCATTAGATAAATGCAGGGGAACTTAGAGATTAGTCTGTAGCAGACTAAATCTATCACAGTACAGAGGACTATAGAATGATGAAGTAGATGCTCATTGAAGCTGCTTTATGCCAGAGCTCATCGTCTGGTGGATTTTAAGCACTGCTATGCAGAACCTGGCAACGAATGTTTTAGCAGAGTTAATATCTGAAAGAAGTAGAAAGATATAGAATTGTCCTGTACACTCTGGGTATTTGTAAAATGATGGCAAGTGAGCCTAGTAGGAATGTCTCTGTAGTACAGACACTGGAGGAGTACGTGCTCTGTTGTGTCTGTGTGTCCGGAGTCATAGGGGCATGGTCTCTCTGAGTAGGGGATCTTCCAGTGTTGGCCTTCAATGGCAGCTGAAGTGAGGGCAGAACATTGTGCCAGAGTGAATTAAACAGCTGTTCAAGAACCCAGGAGCTTTATTATAGAAAAGCTAAAATCCAGTATGAATGAATTCCAGTGATTACTGTGTATCAAACATGACTCCTTTTTATAATGAAATCAGTGTTCAAATTCTTGTCAATTTCTCCTAACCAATCTATGCAATGGGCTAGATTGCCCACCCTTTTGACAGATATCCTGGTCTTTTCTTTGTTAATGGGCATATGTAGTATGAAATGAAATATCAATTTCCTATGTTCTTGAACTCTGGTAAAGTTGAGAGGGAAAGATGGTTAACCAAAAATAGTAAATCATTCCCTGCATGCAGAGGAAAACAATACAAAAATATTGCTTCATCTTCATCAATTTATCACTATTTCTTTTCTGAAATATATTCTCCTATTGGCAGAAACAGGGGGATACCCATATGTTATCATTTACTGGGGCCAATCTTCTCTGGTTCTTGTTTAACACTAAATAAAGTCATTTAGATTTTTTAACTTGGATTATAAATCCAACTCACTAGAAAGTTAACCCTTTTCAGGGCTTGTTTGTGATATCTATAACAAAATGGTGAAATTACTTGAAAGCTCAAAGATATATGTACTAGAGTTTCCTAACTCAACCTTAAAGCAAATCAGCTGTTATGGTGATTGAATAAGGAGCCCCATAAATGGTTTTGCTGAATGTGAACTAGAACTGAGGATTTTAGATTTAGTATCTAAATATTCAGATGACGTTCTTATGTTCCCTGTTCTATCTGGAAAAAAAATCTTCATTTGGAAAGGAGTTCATGCAATTTTGGAAAAGCAGCAGTAACCAAGCTTGATTACTTAGCATGATGCAAGAGCCTTGCCCTGGAATGTTAGCTTGTGGTTAGAAATTGGGAAAGTCTGTCAACATGCCATAGCTTGTTTCTTAAGAAATATGAATACCCAACATTTCCTTAACTCTCTATGATGAGTACTGTCATTTCATTTGCATGCCTTCAACTTGAATTAAGACTTGGCACTGGACTTGCTAGAAACTGTGTATTAGAAACCTCAGCACAAATATCCAATTGGTCTTAGTTATTGCTGCTTTAATTTTTTTTTAAAAAAACCCTGCAGACAGTGTGATCAGCAGTTGCAAACTTGTTATAATAAAGCTGGACTTGATTTCTCGTACGTGCCGTGGGTCTCTTTTTCACACTGCCATTTGAAAAGTGAGAAAGGCTTCTTTCGCAACGGGGTTTATTCTGAGGAAAAGGATTTTGGGGCTGAGCCATACTGAATGTGTTGACTAATACTTTCTGTGAAGGGAAACTGAATCCTTCGGTTGGTTATATGACAGAAAAAAATCATCTATTTTTTACTTCCCCAAGAAACAAGCATGGACACCTTAACTGCTGCTTTAACTTAAATAGCAAGATATTCAAAATCATTTGGAAGTGAAGCCACTGAACACAGCAGTACATATATTCAAAAGAAATATGTATCATAACCTTTCTCTTCTTGAAGGCCTCCAGATGCTGCAGGAGATGATGGGATGATTGTCTGCAGGGTCTGGGAGGGCTTGAGAAGCAGGAGAAAGCTAATGTGTAAATTTGTAGTTAGAAAGTAGACAATTAGTTTAAATTACAAGTTTGGGATTGCAAGTGGGAAGGTTACTATAGACTACAAGAAATGTTTTAATCCTTGTGTGTATTCAAGAAATAATCCCCCAAAGTCATGTGCAAAATCCATTCCTTCATGCAACTCCTCAATAAAATTGCAAATCGGCTGTTCGCAACTGCCTTTCATGTTGACTTAACATGCCAGTAGAAAAAACAATTTGCGGAAACTTAATGCATTATCCTTAATCTTCTGATAAGGACTATATGTGACCCTATTTAGAGAAGGTTTCTTCCTGTAGCCTTGAAACATGCCACATCTTTATAAATCCTACTCAGATGGTCCATCCCTCTGTATTAATCCTTCATATTTCCACCGTGTCTAGGGATTTGATATAGGACTGAAACTTCTCAAATAACAATATTGAACTGGAGAATTCTGGACAAATCAAACATACACCAGTTGAATTGTTTCCATCCAAAAGTCTGGATTCTATATATCCCATAACTCAAGGTTCCAAAGGCCTTATGCTAAGTTGCAATGGCTTCCTCTGATGGTATGTAAAATTATCCTAAAGGTTTCCAAGAAAGTAGATCAAAGTATCAAACATCATGCCAAAGAGGCAAGGACACAATTTGCTGAACCCAGAGATGCAAAACCTGAGTTTCTTGGTCTGAATGTTCCTCTGATTGAATTTTAAAAACATGAGTAATTTTAACTATAACTAGTGCACCACTGCACAAAGTCATAGAAGTTTGCTTGGTTTGGCTTTGTTTTGTGGATGACCATTGGATGTAAACCAAGGCTTATTGAGTCACATGTGAATCCAAATAATTTGCTTCTTTAGCAGATCTAGCTTATTTATGATGTGACTAGAGAAAGAAAAAAATACTTGACAGTGTGAAATGCATACCCAAGATGGCTATAAAAATGCACTTTTATTTCAGTCTTCTTTCCAAATTTCAAAGCCAACTTCTTGGACTTTTGTGTTTTTCTTGCCTGTATGAATGTAATGAGAAATAGTCCATTTTTTGCTTCAGGATGCCCTGCATGTTGTTAAATATATTTTTTACACAACTGAAAAATGCACTTTACAATCACAATGGATTTATTTTGTGTAGTGTTTTTTGAAATGTTTTTATCTGAGAGCAAATAATAAACTGTTACAAATAAAACATCCATTGAGTTTTGCTCTTCTTTCAAACAGTGAATTAAAGACTTGGGGGAAAAATACTTGACAACTCATGATGAGACAGAAAATTTTACAAAAAAAGAGTGCCAGATTTGGAACTTGTTCAAGATCAGTGTTTCTTAAAGTGTGGTCCTAGGATGTACAAAATCAAAATTATTTGCCAACTTACATGAAAAAAAAGCAGCAATGAATGTGTCTGTTTCATTTGTAATATAGAAAATACTGATTAAAATTTTCCATTTTTAAAAATGGAAAGGGATCCAGAGAGAAAAATGTTTAAGAAAAACTGTACCAGAAGAGAATGAAACCTTCAAATTTACTTAACTGGGAGTAACTCATGTTGAATCCAGAGGGACACAACTATGGTAGATAGCTATAAAAGCACTAAGGATTGTTCTTTTTTAAATATATTTTTTAAAAGTCAAGAATAGCCCATTACATTCTAGAGCTGGTCCACGACGGTTTATGCAGCTAAACATTTTGTCATGTTTTATATTGCTATTAAGAGGTAAAACATCACTTTTCTAAAATGTAGAAATAGGAACTACAACCATTAAATCAGTTTCACTGTATTCAAGAAAATTTTCTAGGACAGGAGTATACTTGAACCTCCCCCAGTTTTGTGGCATGCTACAACCATCCAAAAGAGTATGTATATAACAGTTATAACAACTACTCAGTGTTATTGCTTTTATCACAAGAGTTTGACCTACTTTTTGGGTTGTTCAGAAAATTATTCTGCCCAAGGTTAATGGCTACAGATGGCAGATTTGGATCAATACAAAGTCTCGTGTGAAGGGGACTAGATGAGGTTTGGGAAGAAGAGCAGCACTTCTAAACCAATTTTCTGCATAGGTGTGGCTAGAAGGAAGGCACCTGAGATGCTGGGGAACAGAACTGTGGCTATATGGATTCCCTAAACTAGCCTACTGCTAGTAGAGATAGAGTCACACAGGGAGTATTAAAGTCAGAGACCTAGGAAAAGAAGATGAGGCATCAAATTACCAATGTGAATTAGAAACAAAACTATCAAGCAGACAGCCCAATAACAACAAAAACACCTTCAACAGCAAAACTATCCAGGGACAAATGCAAAGAAACAGATTATCTGTTTCCAGTTAATTGATTTGAATCTTCATCTCCTGTGGAATCTAAGATTTCATTTGGTGCACTGCCTTTCTCTGTGGTGTTCCCCTTACATTCTCTAGGCAAATTTTGCTAGATTCAGTATGTTTTTAAAATTGTCTAGCTGATTACCTACCAGTATATGGTCTCATGAAAAAAAAAACTGGTGTAGGGTGATTGGTTGATTGATCAATTGATTATTGGCCATTAATTCCTAGCAACTCCAGAGCTTAAATGAGTAGTATTAGATCGGGCAATGGAAAGGCACACTCAGGCTAAAGGCAACAACAGCTCTTTATTGTAACAGAACAAGTATGTACAATCCAGCAAAGGTTGAGTCTGACAACAGCCCTTTTGACCCTTTGACCAATGAGATTAAACCCCTGTTCCTGCCGGAATAGAGGACCTTGGTGGAAACCATTATAACTGTAGCTAGTATCTAACACCCCTCCACTCTTAGATGGAATCATCCTACTGGTAACATCACACAGGTAGGCGGGCTTTTTGGTAGCTCTGCCAGACCTGCGCAGTTCAGTCGGAGAGTGTTCTTCGGACAGGTCAGATGGACTTGTTTGCTGTCCAGCACCACTTGGTGGAAACTCCTGGAACCTTTCACAGGCCGCGGCTGTAGCTTCTAGAGCCGGTTCGCTCGGAGCTTATTGCGGGCCTCCAACACAAGTAGCTAAGTATCCGGTGACTTCGGGTTTGAGTTGGCTGTGGAAAGAGTGATTTCATGCTCCTTTTGGATAGGGCTTTGGCTAACTCAAGCAGGAGTTACCTCTGGCTGCCTAAGAGTGGAGTTGGAGAGGCAGCCACAGAGTTGGTCAACGTGCCTTCTCCAATTCCAACCGTCCTCGAGCTCTACGAGATAAGAGTGAGGCCCGGTGATGCCACTGTGGCAGGAATCCACAGAGTTCTCCCAGCGTAGTTGTGGGTGTAAACTGAATCCCTTATGCTAAAATTCCGAATTTTGCTTGTGGAGTCAGGGGGCGATGCGGCAGAATTGTTTGGGTGTAGCCAGTCCAAGTGGGACCTTAGCCGGCGACCCATGAGAAGCTCAGAGGGGCTTCTCTCTGTAGTGACACTTGCCGTGATGTGTTGAATTAGCAGATAATGGTCAACCCGTGTTTGCCAATCTCCCGGGCCCATCCTAGATAGGACCTCTTTTGCAGATCTCACCATTCTCTCTGCCTGACCATTGGAGGCCAGATGGAATGACGCGACCAGGGCATGTCTGACATGTCTGTGCTGCTAAGTAGGTCTCGAATTGCATGGCCATGAATTGGAGCCCGTTGTCAGAGACCAGGACGTCGGGCAGGCCGTGTGTGGAGAAAAATCTCCATAGTACCTTGATGACTGCTTCTGCCATAGTGGAGGTCATCAGGACTACCTATCAATGTGCACTCTAGACCATGGTGCTTGAGGTCGCTCCCACTTCTTAGCGGGCGCTTCTGGGGGAGCTGGTCTGGACTCCTGGCATGGTGTGCAGGTAGCCACCCATTCTTTGATCTCCCTGTCCATGTTAGGCCACCACACATAACTCCTGGCCAAAGTCTTCATCCTGACAATTCCAGGATGCCCTATGTGTAAAGCCTCTAATATTGCAATGAGCAGTTTAGGTGGAACAACGACCCAGTTCCCCCACAGCAAACCGCCATTAACAACAGACAATCCATCTCTCTTGCAATAGTACATTTTGAAATCAGACCCAACAGGCCCCTTGGTCCACCCCCTCCACACCTCCTCCACACCCAGTTCAAAACCTGTTTGATCGTGGAGTCTCTTGCAGAGTGTCAAGCAACATCACTAAACAAGATGGGACCAGTCTCTAAGCAGTCAATACGAAGGACTGGCATCTCGGTGGTAGGGTCTGTGTGTAGCTCGTCGATGCTCTTGTTGATACCGGTCACTTCTAGGTCCAGGGCTTCGAACCAGTCAAGCCCCAGGAGGCTCTGCAGGTCACCGCTGACCACCGTCACTGGGAGCTGGGGGCTGAAGTTGTTGAAGTTCACTGGAAGGTGCCCTGGCCCACAATGGGGACTCGGTTCCCCTGGCAATCATGAAGGCGGATGTCAGGGGTGCGTAGATGCTTCTTCTTCAGGCTAGGGATAGCCTGCTTTAGTGTAGACCACAGCATGATGGTCAATGATGACCCCGTGTCTATCTCCATCTCGCATGGGGAGCCCTCGATGAGGACTGTGACCTTCAGCTTTTTTGACCACCTTGTGCGGACTTGGCTGATTGAGGTGTGGTAGGTGACTCTGGTGTTTCCCTCTGAGTGCCATGGTGGTGGATGCCCTGGCCCTTGGTCGGGCCTCTGCTGGCAGTTAGGTCAGCTTCTTGGCTGCCAGGTCATCATGGGATGCTTGCTTCTGCAAATCTTGGTGATGTGCCCCTTTCACTTGCAGCGCTGGCAGATAGTGTCGCAGAAATGGCAAAATGATCTGGCATGGTCTCCGCAGCTAGCGCAAGGCGGGAGACGCGGTTTGAATTTGCACACTGGCTTGGTGCGGCTACTTTGCATGCAGCAGCTGTCATCTTCGTCTTCTGAGTTCTTGGCCTCTGCAGCCTTGCGATGTGCGTGTGCGCTCTTCCATGTGTCTTGCGGAGTGCTTTGGTGCTGCAGGGTTTCTGTAGACTTGACGGCCGATTCTGATGCCCTGGCTTCGTCCAAGGCAATTTGTAGAGTGAGGTTAGATTTGGCAAGTAACCTCCTCTGTAAATTAATGTCCCGCACACTGATATGATGCTGTTTCGTAGCGCCGTAACATATTCGTTGATTGTTTCACCTTCCTTCTGGTTGCGAATATTAAATTTGTGCTGGCGGACGTGCTTAGACGGCTTAGGAGCATAGTGAGTCCTCAGTGTCTGTTGGAGCACTGACCAAGCGACCGATTGTAGCGGCATTGGCTCAGAGAGATCTTTGGCAGTTTTGAACACTTCCCATCCACAGTAACCGAGGAACATGTTCTTGCGGCCTTCAGAAAGGCCCATGAGGTTGTTGGCTTCGAGGAAGCAGTCGAACCTCAGCATATATGAGTCTCAGTGCTCGGTGACTGGGTCATATGGAATTGGTGGGGCGTGCATGGCCATTTTGTGTTCTGAGGGCGTTTTGAGTTTGCCGCTCAAAAATGGCTGCTCGAAGCCATGCTGAGCTCTGGGTTGGATTTACTTGCTGGATTGCTAGGCTCTTTTTGGTTCACCTAGTTGCCTTCCAATCCCACCTTTGTCGCCAGTGTTAGATCGGGTAATGGAAAGGCACAGCTCTTTATTGTAACAGAACAAGTATGTACAATCCAGCGAAGGTTGAGTCTGACAGCAGCCCTTTTATAGGGAGCTGTCAGACCCTTCAACCAATGAGATTAAACCATTGTTCACGCAGGAATAGAGGACCTTGGTGGAAACCATTATAACTGTAGCTAGTATCTAACAAGTAGGGTATTGAATTTTGAGATGACATAGCTTAGTCTCCTCCCCCACATTCCTGCCTATAGGTTTCAAACCAGAGGTGGTATTCAGCATGTTCTGACCAGTTATGGAGAACCAGTAGCGGAAATTTTGAGTAGTTTAGAGAAATGGTAAATACCACCTCTGACTGGCCCCACCCCATCTATTCTCTGCCTCCCCAGGCCCAGCTGATCAGGAGGAAATGAGGATTTTGAAGTAACCTTCCCCTGGAGTGGGGAGAGAATGGAGATTTTGTAGTATCCTTCCCCTGTCACATCCACCAAGCCACGCCCACCAAACCACGCCCACATAAGTGTTAATGAAAAAAATTGAATCCTACCACTGCTTCAGACAGAGGAGTAGCAAATGACAGTTTGGGATTACCTCAAAAGTACTTGTGCAAAGAAACTTACACAAAAACATCCAGATAGCACAGCAAGGAGTTTTGTACCATACTTTAAAAAGTCTCATGGAATGGATGTATCTGATTAAGATGCCCAAACAGAACAATTACAGCAAGAGTTAACATGCTTAGATAAAGAGACAGTGTGATGTAATGGTTAGGGTGTTGGACTAGGATTGGAGACCAAGGTTCAAGCCTATCCTTAGTCAAAGAAACTTACTAGGTGACATGATTGCTTGGTGTCATAAAATGAAGAGAGATATTAATGTAAACTATTTAAGATCTTGGAGCAGAGATTGAATATGAACCTGTTGGTATAGAAATGCAGCTATATTAGTCTTCTGAATTTTTTTTAATGGGGGAGAGAGAGAGCTGATGAAAGGTTGTAACCATGAAACATTGGAAAATTAGAAATGAATTAATAAACTTGAAAATTCCATGTAAGTGGTACAATAAAACCCACATCTCGATTAGCATGTATAGATAGTAATCCGTGAAAAAATTCTACTGGCCTCAAATACATGATTCCAATGTTTCTTTTGCACTAAATGTACATGGTTAAATTTGTAAATAGCAGCTCTTGGATCAGGGTAAGCAATATGGCAATTTTACAACCTGTGGACTTCAACAAACAGAATTCCTAAGCATGGTTGGCTCAGGAATTCTGCAAGATGAAGTCCAAAGGTTGTAAGATTGCCATAGTTGCTCAGCCCTGTCTTGGATGGACTGCCATGCAGGGGCAGAGTTATCTTAAGCTCTCCTTCTTCTTTTATGGTCTGGTGAAAATGGCTCATTTGAAGCTGAGCAGAAATTCTTCATAGAATTTCAGATCTGAAAAATGTCCTTCTGTGCATGCCATGCACATGGAATACGAACATTTTGATTATTATTCTATTTTGAATTTACAGACCAAACCAAATGATTGTTGCAATTATAAAGACCAGGCATGCTATGGGTTATGTGGCTAACTTAAGTAAAACTTTAAACTGGAATTAGCAAGCTTATAGTAGAAATCCCAAGGTAATCGTCACTCAGACAAATCTACAAACAATGCAGCTTCAACGAACTCTCCAACATTCATCCATCAAGACGATCTTGATGGCATAATATATGCAAATGATGGCTTGTGAAAAGTCCCTGGCAACTGTCTCCTGAGGTAGAGTCAGTTATGACATTCCATAGCTATCTCGTCAATAGACTTGAGGAAAGCTATTGCATTTTAATCCAGAAAGCAATTTTTTTTTGGCCGTTAGAGAATAAAAATTGTACTTTTTTATCCTAGCAACAGCAAAATCTTGCTATCTCAATTTTTCTTTTGTATGAACATCCATGTGGTGCTCACGCTAGAAACATATGGATTCCGTGACACAACCCTATTTTGTAAGTCTTAGTTGTTATTACACATTTTTGGAATAATAGGCTTATAGTAAGGAAGTGTTACTTGCCAGAAGGGAAAGGTTTGAAATGTAAATCAAAATACAAGATAAAAGCGATAAGCAGAAGCAGGTGTTGGGCATCTAACACAGCAGGTAATACATGTTGTCAACAGTTTCCAAGGAACCTGGAGTAGGGGAGAATAAAATTACAAAGCAAATGTGGTTTGACAGTTCAAGTACCAGCCTAAACCTGGGAAAACTCATTCTTGCTCAGACATGAATCCCATTCTACCCAGGGCAGGTCTTTTCACCTGTTTTATCTCATAGGCAGTGGTGGGATTCAATTTTTTTTACTACCGGTTCTGTGGGCATGGCTTGGTGGGCATGGCATGGTATGATGGGCATGGCTTGTCGGCTTGGCAGGGGAAGATTACTGCAAAATCTCCATTTCCTCCCGATCAGCTGGGACTCGGGAGGCAGAGAATAGATGGGGGTAGGGCCAGTCAGTGGTGGTATTTACCAGTTCTCCAGTTCTGCTGAATACCACCTCTGCCCTGCCCCCCCGACCTATTCACTGCCTCCCGGGTCTTCTTTTGTTGCCTGCACAGGAGAGCGGAGCTGGAAAGCAGGTTAATGGGGTGGGGAGGGAATGGGGATTTTGCAATATCTTTCCCCGGCCACACCCACCAACTCCCGCGCACCAACCCACGCCCACAGAACCAGTAGTAAATAATTTTGAATCCCATCATTGATGTGTGTTTGTGTGATTGTGTGTGTGTGTGTGTGTGTGTGTGTGTATGTGTGCTGCTTTTACGGAGGATGGGGTTTATTTTCCTTATAACACAAACACCATATTTAAGCTAAGTTCCTTCTAAAAGACAGCACACACAGTGTGAATCTTTGTTAATTACATTTCTTGAAAAGTAGAGACTGGTGGAGAGCTACGGTAGACTTACCATCTCCAGAACTGGTCAGAACCTACTGAATACCACCTCTGCTCCCAGGGCTGCTATATGAACAAAATGTTAAACATATTGGATTCGACTAGGCAGACTCTGGAAAAAACTCCTTAGAATAAATCATGGCACGACAAAACCGCGCTCGACTAAAGCGCGCCCGATTAAACCGCATCGCTGATGTCATCAGCAGGGCGACAACAGCGAGCGCAGAGAAAGAAGGGCGCTTTAAATAGCGCTTTGAAAGCAAGCCGATTCAAGTTAAGGTAAGGGTTAGGGTTAGGTTAAGGGTTAGGGTTAGGTTTAGGGTTAGGTTAAGGGTTAGGGTTAGGGTTAGGTTAAAGGTTAGGATTAGGTTTAGCGTTAGGTTAAGGGTTAGGTTTAGGGTTAGGTTAAGGGTTAGGTTTAGAGTTAGGTTTAGGATTAGGTTTAGGGGGGTTAGGTTTAGGTTTAGGGGTTAATTTTAGGTTTAGCGTTTACAGTGTGCTTTTTTCTCCACGCTGTTGTCGCGCTGTGATGTCAGCTACACGGTTTCGTCGAGTGCCCTTTAGTCGAACGCGGTTTTGTGGTGGAACCAAATAAATGGGCCTGTTGTAAGCTTTCACCCAACCTAGCATATGTTTATTGGTTAAATAACACTGCAGAAGGAAATTCATTTGGGATGAGGGTAAAATTACAATTAAGATCAGAAAGAAAAGGAGCAGAGCAGTGAGATGAGAACTCAGATACCTAACTTTATACTCATATCTCATGGCCTTCCCTCACTGCACTGAGAAGCAGGAAGAGGCATTTAAGAAGATTAGCCTCTCCCTGTCAGCTGGCAAGCATAGCTGTGCGTGAAAGATCATCGCTGAGAAAGATTCACATGATGATGGCAAAAAGCCAGGACTAAAAGTAACTTCCTTTTAGAAGTAAATCAAAGAAGCTCTCTCTACCTTGTCCTTGGGGTAGGAGTCGAGGTTCTTTTCACCAGTCTTCCAAAGCAAGATTGAGTTTCTACAACCCCTTTGCAGTAGCCCCCTCTGCCTTTTGTTTACATGTGGGCATATAGTTTTGTGTTCCATAAATCCCAGCAAATATTTTGGAGGGTTTTGGTGCTTGAATATTTTGCAAAATTTCCTTCAAGATGAATCTGACTCTTGGTTACCACAGAGACCGGTCCGTGTAAAGGTCTTGCCAGCAATAGAGAGGTTTTGCTTTCTTCTGAATTTGCCTTGTTTTTGTCTAGTTTTTCTTTTTCAGCATCTTTGTTGAGTCTCTAGCTTTAGTATCCTGCCCCAATACTAGCCAAGCCAACTAAGTTTTAGGTTAACCAGGTGCTGTACCTATAGTTATTGCAAATCTCAGATCATGATCATGTGGAGCCCTTTGTTTAAATTTTTACACATTCTCAAATATTCCCTTTCCTAGAGCTAATTTATATGCACTAAAATATCTAGATGGTCCATGGAAATCCATCCAGTGCTTTGCAAGCTATTTTTAATGTAAGAAGCTAGGATTGATATTGCCTTGATTAGATACTGCCTTGATTAGAACTCTCCTCAACCTGAAAAACAGTCCATTATATTCATACTGGGATTTATTTATTTTTGCTTCTGTGCTGTGGAATTTCATACTTAGGTTTAGCTAGAGCTGCTAAAAAATTACCACTGTCAATGGCCTCATTTGGGAAAGACCCAACAGAAAAAGATGGATCAAATGATTCTACTGAGCACTCACGTCAATTAAATCTAATCATCTATATAGGCTGCAGAAATCAAGAGGCTCAATGGGAGGCAGCAGAGAAATATAAAATGACTTTAACCTTTTTCTGCCATCTATGGTAGGATATCATGGATAACTTGATCATGCAAAAATGGATTTTTTTCAATTCACAAATAATAGCAATAGTACTTAGACTTATATACTGCTTTACAGTGCATTACAACCCCTCTCTAAGCAGTTTACAGAGTCAGCCTACTGTTCCTAACAATCTGGGTCCCCATTTTATTCCCCTTGGAAGGATAGAAGGCTGAGTCAACATTGAGCCTGGTGACATTTGAACTGCCAAATTGCAGGGAGCTGACAGTCAGCAGAAGTAGCCTGCAGTACTGCACTCTAACCACTGCGCCTCCATGGCTCACGAATAACTCTACTTTAGACATTTAAATATGGCAGGCACACATATATCTGGCAATTCCCTTCCCTTCCCACAGCTTTCCAGTCTACATTTTTAAAATATGAAAAAGAAAAAAGGAATGATCAGACAGAGATATGGTGCTTGTTTGGCTGGCTTCCAAGGGAGCTGGTCTAATTAATTGAAATAATGAGAATCAATGTATATTAGCCTGGGTAGCCATGTGACTATCTCTGAAAGTCATCTGCCGGAAAACAATTGGGCTTCCTGTGCACATGGTTGGCCATGTTGGATCAGATCTCTGGCTGCTGGAGCAGATGGGTACAGGTTTGATCCAACAGGGTTTGCTTATATTCTTACGTTTTTTATGAGATAGTTCTATCTCTGAACATTTTGACCAGCTTTTCATGATGGATCTATGAGACGTTAACTGTATTGAGTCACATTCCACTGTCATTTTTTTCTTTTTTAGAGATTGAGATTTGAAATGTAATTTACTGTCATTGCCCTTGGGTTTGTTTCTAGGTCACATGAGGACAAACATTGGCAAAAGCTGTTTTGAAGCATGCTGCAGAAATAGGACAAGGAACAAATGTGTGTTTTCTCATGGAGTTTTCGCATTCATACTGAGCTTTTTGTGAAATGCCTGCTAAATGCATCAATTTTGGAGGAAAGTAAACAAAATGTATGACTTTCTCTTCTGACTGTCATGAAATGGCTCTTTCCTCATCACATAATTAGAGTTCTTGTCAATTGGACTTATATTTGTTTAGAAAGTAATCTAAATATACATTAAACATCCACTGAATTCTATATAGCAAAGGAGAAAGTTGTGAGGAAAGGCTAATTTGCCATTCTATTATGCAAGAAAGGAGTCAATTGGCAGTTTCTTTGTAAAGCAAGCAGCTACATTTCCCAGAACAGAGAGGCAGGTAATAGTTGGACAGATAAAAAATGAGGGGAGAAGAAAAAAGAGAAGGTGATATTTTTACATCTAAATATTTTAACAATGAATATGTGGGATATTTTTTAAATTATCCAACAAATAAAGAAACAGTGTCATCTCAGTATCCCTTTTCTTCATTGCAGAAAAAGATCACCAAAATGCTGTTACTCAGACTAAACACTACTGTACAAGATGTTATTCATCTTAGTAGAAGCCCTTTTCTTTGAAATAATTATTAATTACCATGGACAGCAGGCACATTGTAATGATTATTTGTCTATTTAGAATTATCAAAGGACTAGGGAAGCTGTCTAATAAGACCGTGACATTAATCATGTCCTTTATATTCTATAAAAGAAAAACAGTGAGGGTTATGCAAAATTGGTGAATTTGAAAATCGGATGTTCTGGAGAATTCTAGAATGTTCCAGCGCCTATTGAACCTCGTGGAACATGACATCTCCTGGAGGCAGTTCAGCCTTAATGAGGTGTTCTGAAGGTGAACCAATCCCAAAACAGATTTGCTTAATCTGGAACTCCATGTCTAGAACACCTTCAACCATTTTCAGGTGGAGAGTTTTACCTCTGGAAACCTCCAAGGTATCCCTGGATCTTGCCCTACTATAATAATATAATATAAAGCTTTCTATCTGAAAGTAACTAATAGCCAGGAGCAATGTCTTAAAATGACTGGTCCAGTTACTGGAAATCCTGGTTGCCTGACATACTTCCCAGGTTACACTGGTTCTTTATTGCTTGGGCTACATTCTCTTGTCTTGCCCTCTAAACCTTAACTTGGTTTGAATTGATTTGGCATTTGGCTTATGAACTGATTTATTAACTACTTTTCCATGTCTCTTTTTAGTTGTAAATAATCCTGTTTTGAAAGTATATTTTTATAATTGCATCTTTGCTGCTGCCAACAGGACAACTGAAACTATAAATATAGCACAGTTATGTTCTTTCTCCATGCCAATAATCAGTATGTTACACCTTAGTCCTTTCAATGTCATAGTTTCCCAACTACTATCTTATCTGGGATATCCTGGTGGTGTATATAAAGTTTCCCACAAGGGTATTCATCATGTCAGCAGCAGCAGATCTCATATTACACTTGACACTTGTCTGGACCACTGTTACTCCCCGAAAGAAAATACTGTGTGGTGATTATGGAAGTTGGAGTCTGGATGCATGATTTAGATTATAAAATGAAATATAAGAGTTGGGAAGAAAGAAAGGAGTCCATTATGTGCAATCATATCATTTTATCTGGGATGTTGGTTCATTCTACTTACCTTTTTTTGTGCTTTTCATCTAGTCTTCAATTGACAAAGTAGTGTTATCAGTTTAAGGATAGAAACACCATAACATTGAGGAAGGAAAGTCATCTCACTTCCTCAAGCTTTTTGGTGGAAAGGAGGTTATTATCTTTGTGTCTTTGGTCTCCCTGTGGTTTTCCTCCATCGTCAGAGTGCAGTGGGCGTCTCTCTGTGCAGCACTTGATAGTACGTACATATTTTCTCAAGACGATGTAGACATTGTGCATACATGAAGGACATGAAGGCTGCAGGCCTGACAGTCAGTTGTAGTGCATTGCTGTAATACATCTATGTACCCACTACAGCTGATCTTCTTTTAGAGATGAAGAATTCCCGTTAGTGCCAATAAAGAAAGAGACAGGCAAGAAAGAATAAGGAAAAGCAGAACCATGCCAGGAATTCCACACTCCAGTTGTTGCCACATGATGCAAATCACATTGCAAGGGAAGAGCTGCACAGTTTATTGCATTCTAATTTCATTAATAGGGCAACTATAATTATGGTTTTGACAGCTGGTCAAATTTATAATTGGATGTCTGGATGCTTCTAAAATAAATCACATAGTTATTATACTATGTCAAAACACACATTCTCATTGAGCAAAATTGGAAAGGTCTATTTGGGGGGGGATCCTTCAATTGGGAATTGAAAGGCTCTCATTAGATGGAAGCTGGAGTTTCCTGGCAGCTCCAGGAGACACGAATGAATAAAATTTATCATTCAAACAATAGGACAACTGACTGCCAGATCTTCTGCAGTTTCACTAATCGAGGATCTTGCCCGGTATATTTTTAATTCTTAATAATGGATGGGAGGCCTTCATCACAGGTTTGGGAAAGAAGATTAAGCTTCTAGCTCTCTAAAGCATGTTTGCCATGTTACTATATTGAAGTGTTTAATTTGGTAAAGTAGAATAGGTAACTCCTTCAGGTGTATTAAATAAAATTGTATGTTATCTTACTTTCTAACCAGTAAACCAGTATTCTATCTAGCTTTCAGAAATGGCTAAATATCCAAGTCAAACCAACAAAGAGCTTTGGAAGTGATACAATCTAATTATTTTCCTGTTAGATCCTTTCAAGCTCCATCAACTAAATGAGTTGCTCAAGGCCTCCAGGGATAGATTCCCGCTTGCTTCAGCAATATTCCCCAACCAAATTTTTTTTTTGAAGTAGTCAGCAATTGCTAAACCCTGTAATGTATACAAATTCCAACATGGGTTGAGAATTTGTTTTGATTGCACCTTATCTCCAATGCTAAGTAACATTTACTTATTTTAACAAGGGGTTGATTTGATTTGGAACATGTTCTTAATTTGAGGATTCAGAATGAGTTTTCATATGTTTTTACAAACTTGTTCATGCTTGCATAGGATTTCTTTAGTCTTAAAAACTATTAGCATGGCTGCCAGTTGTGTCCCTCACATTTCAGTTCTCAATACAGGTAGACATTGTTTAGTAACTGTCTTGGTTAATCAGAGTTATGATGGTGATGAAAAGTTAACTTTACAACCCAACCTCAAATTTATGACCTTCACAGATCTGTAAAGCACAGGAAAGCTGAAGTAAGCAACTAAGTACAATAAGTAACAAGCATAGTCACAGTTTCACTTTGTGATTGCTTTGCTTAGTTATCAATTTGCTAAAAGAGAATTACATGTATGTCACAGAGCAGTCAAATGATAAATAGATATTTTTTTCAAATCCCACCCACTTCAGAAATTGCATTGGGTTTTATCTTTGTAAGCTGCCCAAAGTCACCATGACTGAGTTGAATAGCCATATATTTTTTTCTTAATAAAAAAATAATAATGTGGTGTTTCTAGATTAATGCATACTCACTATGCAGTGGTTATACTTGGAAAAAACATACCACTAGAGTAATGACTCAGAAAGAAAAAGTAAATTCTGCACAAAACTGAAATATGTGAGAAAAGTAATTTCTGTGCTTGTTTGAACTTATTTACCTTCATACAATGTTGTTGTATTTGTTTTTTTATAATATTTACAGATTGCAAGCTGGACACTTTAAAAAGTAATGGATCTTTATTTTTACATATGACAACTGTAGCAAGACTATGCTCAAAAGTGGAAAGGTTTGACACCCATTACAATGGAGGAATGGTTAGTGAAGATGATGGAACTTGTGGAGACTGCGAAATTAACCTTTTTCATTAGAGAAGAACCAATATCTACATTTATGGCTGACTGGAAATACCTTATAATCTTTGTGCATGATGATTTGTGGTTTCAATGACTAGGGGAAAAACCCCTGGATAATAGAAAAAGAATGAGCTTTTTAGAGTAACAGATTATTTTGTAATTTATATTAGATTTAAGGAAACGGGAAACTTCTTTTTGTATCTTTTTATTCTTTCTTTCTACACTTTTGCTTTTTTCTTTCTTCAACCTTACTTTCTTTACTGCTTTTACTCTTTATTAGTTTGTGTTAGTTTTTAAGTTCTTTATAAAAATTTTAATAAAAAATATTTTAAGAAATAAAATTTACAGAATTCACATTTCTGTAACTTTTGGGCTTTTGCAGAATGAAACACAGACACGGCAACTAAAACATGCCTGGAACAAGAAAAAGGTCACAATGACAGTTGGTGACATCTCTGTCCAGCAATTCCTTTTTGACTGAAAGTTATTTGCAACTTGGCTAGGCTCACTTGCCAAGAGAAGTTGGTCCAAAGTATTGGTGCCATCCCTGAAGACCAGTGCTTTCTCCCAAAATATAAACTGTTAGTTTCTTATGGGATGAATATCTCAAACATGTCAATATTGGTTGGAGAAGATAGCCTTGGAGGTACCTGGGCTTTTTACTTGTAAGTATGTTCCTTTAAAAAAAGTAGCAATTTCTCAACAGCACAAAACTATATTAATGTTAGTTAGAAGTTCTGTAAGAGAAGGCAAAATAAGAAAGTATTACATGATTTTTTTCTCTTTTTCTAATTATTTTGGGACCTTGCTTTCAGTTAAATAGTGCAGCTAAAGATAATATATGCAGAAATGCTGTAACATGTCTATTCTGGGCTGAAAATATTTCTATCAGCATCATGTATAGAGAAAGAACAGGAGAAGGAAGATGAAGACAAAATATGGCTGCTTTATGAAAATGGTGACAGCAGGAGAAGAATTGGCTGAAACAGAATAGTTGAAGCTGTGGATGTGATTAGGAGTTATTGATGATCTATAGTAGAGCAGCAAATGCTGCTTTGCCAGCTCTCTGCCTCTACTACACACATACATAACAAGTCCATTTGGAAAATACTCAAGGACAAAGGAGTGATTTTGACTTGTTAATAGAACCATGTCTATTTATATCCTATATTCATTCTGTAGTTCTCCTTTGGATTAGTATGGAAAGCACAGAAAAGGCATCAGAATGAGTCAGCTGAAAATAATTACAGCAGGACATAAGAAAAAAGGGAAGGAAATATAGCTTCATCTACTTTACACCACAACAATCTACTGGAGGTGCTCAAACCTGGCAAGGCTGTGACCTCTAACATTCTACAAGAATTTTAATGCCACCTCACTCTCAGTATAAAAAGCCATTGTGGCAATTGGCAAACAAGCCAATTGTCAGGTCCACCATCATCTTCTATGGTGTCCTGCCAATATGCTACAGGGGATGGGAGGTGGTGTGCTTGGGATTTTTCTGCTTGTGCTGTTTGCTTGGGAATTTGGGAGGTGGACTGTCTTTGGAGATGGGATAGACTTCTTCCCAGCCAGTTTTTGCCAGGTTCCAAGGTAGTTGTGTCCTGAGTATGAACTGTTATTTGCCTACTACCTCAGTGTTCTCAAAACATCTTCTCGGCATCCCTTTGGACTGCTCACGGGGTTGGGATTGGGGAACTGAAGGAATTGTTTTATGCTTTGCGTGCAAACCTCAGATTCTGCCTGACTTTACTGCATCCAGTTTCCCTCAGTAAAAGTTCTTCTGAGTCAATTCAATGGATTCAAGAGCTTTTCTTTCCTGACTGGGGCAGGTCTGACTTCAGTGAGGTTGCAATATCTTTTGAGATTGCCACCCTGGGCATTTTTGATAAAACACCTTAAGAAGCCTTTGCTCTTGTTCCCTTTCCTGATGTCCAGCCTCTCTCACTTTCTTTTTATTATAACCTGCTCAGGAGACCCACCTGTACATTGCTAACTTACAAACCTTAGGCACACTGAAGGCACCCGTAATCAATTAAATTCAAGTTAAGACAATCACCTGTAGCCAGCTCTCCTTCCCTCCCATATTTGACTTGAGAATCACAATCATGGAATCTGGCTCAGAGTTTTTCTGTTATTGTTAGTCTGTAAAATATTTACTGTGGAGTTAAAAAAAATCAGTAGCAGCAGCAGCTTTTATGGAAGTGGGATCACTGTACTTTTTAGTTCCACCTGGTAGATTTCTGTTTTGGAAATGGAGAGAAATGGTGGTGGTATAGGAATATATCTACCGTTTGAGACTGTGAGTTCTAGTCCTGCCTCAGGCACAAAGGCAGCTGGGTGACCTTGGCTGGTCAATCTTTTTCAGTTCTTCTTGCCAAGAAGACTGTAGTGACATGTCCAGTATTCACCAGGAATCAATACTGATTTGAAGGCACAAAAAAACCAGACTTTGGAAATATGGAAGAGAAAATCAGTGGTCCTTTGGTCAGTGCAATAAACAGGATAAGGCAGATATTTCAACTGGCATACTATGAACTTCATGAAAGGATTTCATGCCAGGGAGGTGGAGAGGTTTTTATGGGACTTGCTGTCTCATGTGCTATAATATTTTGGCTGGCATTAGGTACTATGAATTGTGACTTGTCATGAAAAGTATTCCCTGTTCACAAGGAACAAAATGTGCCTTGCGGGAACTCGTGAAGGTGATTCATCTTTCTCCTCTCCACTAGTCAAGGAGAGAGGATTGACAAAAGTTTCTTCTTGTACCCCAAGAGTCATCTTTGCTGGACTGGGATTGAAAGGCAGAGAATGAACCCTGAATATTGCAGGAACTCTTCCAGCAAGCTGAGTTCAATAAAGTTGAAGACACATATGTCACTGCTCAGCCCATATCAAGGTGCAAGTAATTACACAATGATTAGTCATCTCCAATGATTTCCTTCTTTGAAAGTTGTAGTTTGCAAGTATCGTGATGTTTGATATTTCTTTTAGTTCCAATGTTGGAAGCATGTACATTACTTTTAATAATGGTATTTTTATTAAAGGTTAAAAATACAAAGATCAAAGCTAAGACGAATATTTAAAGTAAAAAAAAAGTGCAGAGAAAAAAGAACAAAGAAGGTGTGTGTATGTGTATATACGTATGGGTATGTGTAACATATATATTTTAACATTAAGCAAATAAATCAATGTTATACCCTCTTACTTTTAACACAGTAACTTACCATTTTCTCTAAAAATACAAAACATTCTTCCCATATCTTATCTTTTATCTATAAAGCCTTGTCATTGAGTCCTGGTCTAGAAAACCTACTAAGAGCTACTAGAAAGAGAAAACTGTTTTTATTTTTTCTTTATTTTTCTCAAGAACTCCTTCATGAGTATAACACATTTCTTTTATAAATTCAAGATAAGATATGAAGATTTTGAATCTAATTTTAAGAAATGTTATGGATTAAAGAAAAAAATGAGTTGTCCAAGTCACTTCTGATTTGTTGTTTGGATGTTCCTTTCAGTTTGCTTGTAAATCCTGCATAACATCATTTTCTATATTATATTTTCTCATTTTTAAATTCAAAACACACTCATTCTCAGTTGTATTCTCTTCTATTTTCTCTTTTATGGTAGCAAATCTTAAGAAAATTTTCTGAGGTTAGTGGTGCCAACTATTTTTGAATTCTTTCAATGTTAAAATATTTGTTTTTCCATTCTATATTAGTGGTCTCTTCTTTAATTTTACTTCTTTCGGGTTGCCTCTAGTGTCCAGCCTTCTGAGTTTCCTCATGTTTTTCTCTAAACCATTACATATCTTAAACTTAGATTCAAAATCTTCATATATATTTTTCATGGTCTCACTTTCACAACTATAGGTAGCCATGGGAAACACCACAATGTGGACTAATCTGCATTTAATTGCCAGGCAGCATCATGCAATAACTGGGAAGGAACAAGACTAGGTTCTGGGTGTAACATTCACTTGTGGTCACGCAGCCCAGGGCCCCCGTTTTCCTACAAAGAAGAAGCTTGTTTATTTTTTTTATAACATTTATTGGCTGCCCCTCTTGCCACAAGGCACAACTCTTATGCCTCGACCAAGTCTGTTTCTGCAGTGATCAGGACTGGAAACTCACACCCGAACTGTCATCTGAAGCTTCTTTCTCATAAGAACATGTAAAGCGAGAAGAATAGAGAAGGCATGCTAGTGTATGAAATTTTAGCTGCTGTAATTTGAAAGACTGTGTGTGTGTGTGTGATGTGCCTCTTTATGAAACATGCCCTCTCAAGTATCCATGGCGGCGGCTGGCATTCTTTTCTGCTTAGCCTGAAAGAGCAAATAGGGTGTGTTTGCTGTATTTTTTTCTACTAATCAAACAAAAGACACCGAAGACGGGAGATTTTTCTGCTGATTTCTTCACTAAATCTCCAGATGAACAAACTTTAGTGAGTCAATGACAACCTATACAGGAAACTCCAGGAACTCCATCAACTCAGGCATGCAGTAATCAATCAGAGCTAAGCAGGGTGTCATTTAATAGAGAGTGTGGAGAGTGAACCAACATTTTTAATAAATGGAACATTGATTCCCCTAGAACAATGGGCGCCAGTGTTATTGCTTTGTCATTTATGCCCTGGGGTAAATGTTAACATTTCTGGACTCCAACTTGCACTGGAGAACTAATACTAAGTCAAGTGGTCTGGCAACAATACTTGCATGGCATATGTCCCTTATATTATATACCATTCATCTGAATACATCCTTTATTGCTTTTTCTTTCTGTAAATAAAAATCTGGCATCCATTCTTCTGTCGTCCGTCCGTCCCCCTCCATTTTTTTAAGACAACAGAGCTTATTCCAAGTATGGCCCCAAGAAATTACACTTGAGCATTGTCTCCCTTATACCTTGTGCAAGAAATGAATGACAAAATGCTTTGTCTGCTAGAAGGAAGAAGCATCTTTAACTTTATCTGACTCAGAAGAAAGAATCCAATTCATTTCGGGAAAGAAGCATCTTCCAGGTTTTCCTCTCCGATGCTATTTCTGCTCATGCATTTAGCCTGCAGACAAGAGTTCCTATTAAATTGATTTCTATTTCTGTTTCCTTGATTTTGACTGCCAGGTCTAAAGGCGAGTAATATCACAGGGCTGTTCTATTATGCTAGATAGTTCTGTTTCACCCCCTAATTGGGGTGGGGGTGGGGAGCCAGGGGTCATTTCACAGTAATTATAAGAATTGAACCTGAACAGCGATGTTCGGACAGTCCTGCTCAGCAGAGGCAACCGAGGGCAGGCGGTTGTTGCAACTTGATGGAGTAACCTAATCCAGTGAAAATGAGAGCAGGCACGTGGCATCCCAACATGTGGCTTTGGCATGCAGTGGTAATCTTACTCTAACTCTATTGGCTTCAGCTCATGCAGTTAAAGAGCCAGAGAAAAAGGCACAACCCAATTTTAGATGGGGGTCTATGAAGGATTAGCATTGGCCTGCCAGTTATTTAACAACATAATCTGGAGACCATGGTAACCGATTCTCTTTGCGAAGGGCAGCATTTGGCGCTCCTCGGTAGCTTCTTTCGTTTTAGCAGATGCCCATGGATAAAAGCATCCTGAGTCACAGTTGTTTTCAGTCCTAATTTCGAACACGGTATTAAGAAGGATTTATAGCAAGTAGAAAAAAGCTCAGAGAAAAAGTAATAATATTTCAAATGCAGCTTTTCCTGCCATAATCCCCTTCAAATGGGTTGATTTACAGCTCCCACAATCCTCAGCTAGTATGGCAAGTAGCTATTATTTTTGGCTTTTTAAATCTTCTTGTCTCTATAGAGAACTCCATTAGCAAAAACATTAACTTCTCTTGTGATATTTATAGCAAGCAATGGGTCTTTAAAAATTCCTTTCCTGTCTTCCCATTCTGTTTCTAACACAAACATCTTGCTGGTGTCCTTCTTGTACATCTTTCTCTCACCTAAGCCCCCTTCCCAACAGTGGTCTCCCCTCTTCTGCTAATCTGGCATCTCAAAAGTGTCTTGTTCTTCAAAAGAATGTCTTAATTTCCTTTATTCCTTCATATATCAGTTTCCACTGATCTATGCAATCTCTCTACCCTTCTCTTTCCTTTATTATCATTTTATCCTCCCAAAACTTACTGAAAAATAAACATCTGTAGCCACATCAGTCTCTATCCACCATCAGGGAATCTGCAGGGAGACTTTAAAAAAAAGTCAAGATGGCAGCCACAGCTATACAATCAAAGCCTTGCCCTTTTTGATGTGCATGTTAAAAAAAAGGGTGTGGGCTTCAGTAATTTGGATGGAAGTACTAACTGGATTTTTTTTTGACCCCTTATACAAATGCTTCTGTTCACTATCCTTTCCTTACCTGCTTTGTCCTATACTTTTTGACTGTTTATATATCCAATTTCTTGGTTGAGAGATAAAGCCATTTTTATTCTTACTCTACCAAGCATAGAAAGAATAATCTCATAAGTGATGCTATATTGCGTAGTGAAGATTTCAAGAATTAAATCTTAAAGCAGAGATGTAGGGCTATGTGTAAGATTATTCTGAGATGGGAATCAACAGAAATCTCCTATAATGCAATTGTGATCCATCTGTTTTTTTTTTACTTAGCCACTGTCTTTTTAAAGTGCCTTTTAAAATTGGGGCTATATTTAGAGTATCCAAAAAGGCAGCATCCATGCATTAAGAGAAAGATGTCGGCAGATTCAAAATTCTGTAATGTATAAAAATACAAAACCTGCTATTAAACCAAAGAAGGGCATCACCAAAAAGTGACAAAAAACACCTGAGCCATAGACATGAACTGTTGATTGGCTGTGGAGCAGTGGTTCCCAAACTTGGCAACTTTAAGACTTGTGGACTTCAACTCCCAGAATTCTCCAACCAGCTCCCAGAATTCTGGGAGTTGAAGTCCACAAGTCTTAAAGTTGCCAAGTTTGGGAACCACTGCTGTGGAGAAATAAAACTGAAGAAGTTCCCATGCTCCACTGTTTGTGCCAACTTTTGGCAGCTAAAGTCTTAAAAGTGAGATTTTTGATGATTGTGAGATTGTGTGTGAACGGTTTTTTTCATTAGCCAGATTTCTATCAAAGCTCCGCTTCTGGACTCCCATCCTTCACATCTCCAAAAGCAGACGCAGGATGAGGCCAGGAGGAACCCATTTCTTGTACTTCCTTATTGGTCAGGGCAAGGGAGAGTTGGATGCCTCAGTCCAAGTTTTCTTCTGTGTGAGGATAATTGTAGGCTGTACTGAGACAGTTTCTGAGGTTGCAAGAGAGAGTTTGGGAAGAAGCAAACAAACATTTGCTATGAGAAAATGCTCAGGTAGTATGGGAATGGGATGGAATAGCTACAAAAGAGTGACAGAGATCATAACTCTGACACATATTTATCTAGCTCCCCTATTCCAGTAAATACCCAAATAACCAACTACTAATCTTGACTTGAGTTGAAAACACAGTAGGTCTTTCATTCCTAATAAGATTGCAAAAATCTAGTCAGCCACTAGATAGCAATAGATATATAGAAAACTATGTTTGCTGCCATCTTGTGGTCACCATAATTTTTGTGGCCTAGATTTTGGAGCCCGGTCACTAATGAATTCTTGCAGGAGTGTAGATTCAAAGTAGTTAGTGGGCATTAAATTCTCCCTTTATATTTGGTGAATGCTTGGAGGTCAGCCCCCCTCTGATGGTAGTCCTTGTATACATAACTGGCCTTGCAAGTGTGATCCACATCAAATGTTTGCGTTAGGCAGATATGGGCAAAGTCTCTATTCAAGTATATAATTGGAGGGAGGAAAAGTGCTCTTTCCATTGCTAGGAAGTTGATTTTTGGAAAACTATATAAAATTTACATTCTATTATCACCTTGGATCAGGAAAATTAATCATGTTCAAAGGGAAGTTGTAATAAATTAAATGCTGTATCTCTAGTACAGGAGTATTTCATCTGCATTTTCAATAGCAATCCAGCTTCCATTTCTGATTTCCTGGTTGCTGCTACTACCTTGTTCTATGGAACTGAGTTCCATCTGATGGCACTGAAGAATTTGAAGTCATTGACTGTGAAGTTAAAAAGCAAGTTCTGCAAATTCCTCTCTTGGTTCGAATAGCTTAGCATAATTTATGTCTAACCATATGTCAACTTGATGCATGGTGCAGTTTTAGCTAAATACATAGGACCCATAAAAACAGAGAAAATGTTCTGTAGACTATGCCTCTATGCAACTTTGCAGAAAAGTTTGTAGCCCTTGCCTCTGTGCAACCACGCCCATCCTCTGTGCCTATATTAGGAAATGGGATTATGACATCTGAGAAACTGAAGGGCTATGAAGTTCCCATAAATTATGAAAGAATAACCTATTAAACTTTCCATGAGTTTACAGGAACTTAAAGCTAAAGATGTGAGTTGCATAAAATACAGCTGTAGAACATTTCCGGTATAGTAATAGCTAGAAGAAAATGGAACTTAGAAAACTCAAAAATGTCAGAATAAAAACAAGGCTGAAGGTTTTTTTAAATAGTGTGTGTGTGTGTGTATGTGTGTGTGTGTTTCCTCCATCTCTACTACCCTCTGCATAGCACATCAGCAGCAGTCATGGTTCTGAATAGCAGGATTGGGGTGAATCTGTTGCAGAATTCCATTTGTCATCCCTTTGTCATCTTCCTGTGTCGCCAACTTCAACACATTCTGTTACAACACAGACTGGAGAAGGTTCAAAAGGGCAAATAAAACCAGTGTCATATGGGAAGCTGCTTGTAAATAACATATTTCTTTAAACTTTTTTCTTTTTGTATGTCAAAAGATGAAAACTGCCAGGTTCTTCTGAGTTCTGTTCAGGCAATACTGAGAGAGAACTGAATCCATTATTCTACTATTCTTTTATTACAACCTCGTGCTATACCAGGAGGACTATAAAGTTAAAGCATGTGTGCAGTATTGTCAGCTGAAAATTGTAGTACTATTGTACAATTCTGAATGACATCTCCCACTTTATTTTTAAAAAATGCTGGATATTGCTTCCATCAGCCCCTGGAGGATATAAAATTGGCTACATCCATATACCATATTGTACTTGTTTACAAGCAGGTAGAGTTAGGTTGACATAGGAAAGCTTCAATTAAAAAAACCTTTACTCCTCTTGTACAAACCTCTGCCTCTTGTTGTTCATATCCAGCTCTTTAGAGAGATGAAAGCCAAATGGAATAAAATCTGATTGGAGAGGAAGGGCATAATCATGTTGTTCTGGAACAGCCTATAGATGCTCCTCCGATCCCAGCTGACCTACCCATCCATCTGACATCATCTCTGATGATAAATGTAACAGATTTTGCCTATCTCCTGACTATCACTGGGTGTTGTTGGCTTAAAGGGGAACACATTACTTTAAGAACAACCTAAATATATTTTATAAGCTGCAGTTGAGATGAAATTATAAGGACATTGTAGTCAAGACATATTTGTGCCATGCTTAAATACAAATAGAGAAAGGCTCTAAGAATTTCTACAGATTTGCATCCGATATAGGAGTTGACTACTGGGGAATTATTTCTAGCGGCTTTGCTGTAGGGGTTCAGTTTTATTTTATTTATGTATTATTTCAAATATCTCCTGTCTTTTCAACTATAACTGTAGGGCAGCAAACGTGTGCATATGTGTGTATTTTACTAATTGTATTTCCAGTACAGGTAGTCCTTGACTTACAACAGTTCATTTAGTGACTGTCCAAAGTTACAACAGCACTGAAAAAAGTGCCTTTTGACCATTTTTCACACTTGTGACCTTTGCAGCAGCCCCATGATCGTGTGATCAAAATTCAGATGCTTGGCAACAGGTTCATACTTATGACTGTTGCTGTGTCCCAGGGCCATGTGATCCATCTTTTGTGACCTTCTGACAAAGCAAAGTCCATGGGGAAGCCAGCTTCACCTAACAACTAACTTATCAACTGCAGTGATTCACTTAACAACTCTGGCAAGAAAGGTCGTGAAACGTGGCAAAACTCACTTAACAAATGTCTCACTTCATGACCGAAATGTTGGGCTCAATTATGGTCGTAAGTCGAGGACCACCTGTATAACTAAAATAGATTAGCTTGAGAAATTGTGATTACCGTCAGCATTCCAAATATCATCCAAAATTAAATCAGAGTCCAAGGCAGAACTTTCCTCAAACTTCCAATTTATTAGGAGAGACATGTTGGCACATCTGTGGAAAACCCAAATCTGAAAGCTTCCTGGGTTTTCCACCCAGTTGAAAGTTCATGATCTTGCCCCACACCCACAAGTCAATCACATGGTCCAATCTTCCTCTGTCACTCTGGAATTTTCACCCATCTAGTTCCGGTCAGGTGCAGAGGCGCAGAGACAAAGAATAATCTTGGGCTTCTAGAAAGGAATGTTTTATTTTGACAACAACACATTCTACTCCTTACTATTCCCCCTCCCAATTACCCCACTAATGAAACAGCATAGTAAAATAGTAGTGTGTGTGTCAGGCCAAAGATCCTAAAAGGAATTAGCTGCAAGGCTGACAGTTACCCAGTGACCTTCATGGTTAAGTGGGACTTGAACCTAGTTCTTCATAGACTGATTAATATAGTGTCTTCATCCTCTGCACAGTATCTTCTAAGTAGTAGAAGTAGTATCTCCTAATGATTTAAACATTGACTCTTAAGATGATTTACATAACAGATTTATACTTCTCATCCCTAGCAGCAAAAAAACTTATTTCATACCTGACAAAACTCTATCTCTTTCAAAGTAATTATGCAAGAACTATTCACATGCCTGATTAACAAATTTTATAATGAAGTTTAGTTTGAGAGATGGTCAGAACAATCTTCTGAAGTGAACTGTTAGTCCAGCTGCTTTGACCTCCATATGCTCCATTTGTTTGCAGCTTTACTGTTGGAAAAACAATTGATGAGGAAGAGGGAGGGGCAACCTAGCTTGGTGGATTGAAAGGAGGTGTATGCTAACAAAGGGAAACAAAGGGCCTGTCACAGTTCCCATGAGGTATGAAGATTTGGCATTATTCCCAGTGTTTTAATACTTGCACGCATCCCAGAATGAGCAGAATCCTTGCAAGATTGACTTGGCACCACTGACAGCGGGTCTTAAAAATTTGCAAAAAAAACCACAAAAAAAACCAGAGTTCAGACTTGCTTATTAGATCACTGCTTAATCATTCTGGGGCTTGATTAAACTGTTAGGCTTTCCTCTGGAATGTTGGCAAGTTTTTCCATGAGAATCCAATCTCTTTCTGAAAGCTTATGAGGCACTCGAGACTGCAGAGTTATTGAACTGGGCTCCTTGTGAGCTACAAAGACACTGTCACTGGTGTTGGAAGCATAGCTATAATGTTCACCAAACAAGGTGGAGTTCAACAGGAAGTTTAAAGCATAATACTGAAGACATTAGTAAAAAAAAAAAATGCAGACGTACTTCTGCTCAGTGCCTTTCAGTGGTGGGTTTCAAAAATATTTGGAACCTACTCTGTGGGTGCGGCCTCCTTTGTGGGAGTGGCTTGCCAGCCATGTGACCTGGTGGGAGTGGCTTGTCGGCCATGTGTTTTCTTTCTTTCTCTCTCTCTCTTTCCTTCCTTTTGTCTCTGTCCCTTTTTTCTTTTTTTCTTTCATCTCTCTCACTCTTTTTTTTCTTTCTTTCTTCCTTTCTCTTTTTCTCTCTCTCTGTGTCAGTCTGTGTGTGTGTGTGTGTGTGTGTGTGTGTGTGTGTGTGTGTGTGTGTGTGTGGCAGTGGTAGGTTTCAAAATTTTTTGGAACCTCTTCTGTAGGTGTGGCCTGCTTTCCGGGTCCACTGGTGGAACCTCTTCTAACCGGTTCGGTAGATTTGATGAACCGGTCCTACCAAATAGGTGCAAACTGGTAGGAACCCAGCTCTGGTGCCTTTGTTTCAACAAATACTTTGTGGCCTTCTAAAATCCTTACACTTTGTACAATACCTCTTTTTGGAGAAGTCTCTCATTTTCTAGAAGCTGATTGGGAGTCAACAAGATGAGAATGTTGGCTACATAATATGACCCAATTTGTCTACATGATGGTACACCAGGGACAAATGAAATCAAGAAATAGGTTCATCTAAGTGGACAAGCAAGTTCATAAATGCTGGAAAGCAAATTCTGGAAAGAGGTGAGGTGGCATTACAAAAAATGTTCCTGTAATTAGCAAAAAAGGCTTTAAACCTGCCCTGCAATTTAGTGTTTACAACTTAATTTCATTCCCACATTATATTGTTCATGTTATTAGCTGTTAGAACTATACATGTGAAGTCTTCTGTATCTTTTTACGGCTTTCTCTATGAACCATGAATTAAAATAATCACAATAAACTCATATTACAATGAATAAAATACTTCGATACATCACTTTGCTTTCATATTACTATTTCTGTTCAACATTACAAAATGTATTTTAATTTTTAAAATAACTTTATCCTATCTTCTCTGTATCAATTGTCATTTTCATGTACAGCAATGAGTTTCAGTTTTCTAATATTGAATCCATTTTTTGTACCTATTATTTGCTGATAGCAACAAGTTAAATATTATTTCCTTTTTTTATTTTTTTGCCATTTTTTCAAAAAAATCTATTTTTAGGTAATAGACTCCAATGGATTCATGATAATACTGGGCCTGGTTAGTGAAGGGAATTCTAAGGCTACATGCTAGATTGTTAAATTGAAAACACATCCATGAATAAAAATAGTAGCCAACTTGTCTGTCTTACTGCTAGGAAAATGGCATGGATGTGTCCATGAAGTCCACAGTGATGAAGCTCCATTCAAAGGAGATTTTAAATTTGTCTTTAATAACTGTCCCTCACATTATTTCTTTAGAAACAATTGAGGCTGTTTGCTTTAATTTTACAGTATTCAGAATTTATCAGTCATCAAAAAAATATTGTAGAAATGATGATGTGAGTAGGGCAACAAGCAACTTCTGTAAATCATATTTATTGATAAGAGTTTTGTAAACTGCTAGAGACTGCTATAGTAAAAGGAGAGTGAATCTCCAAGTAATTTCTCAAAATTAGAGAAAATCATTCATTCATTCATTGATATTTTAGATGTACTTGAAAATACTAGTAGCAGAAGGAGCAGAAATTCCCTTCATTTCTCCACTGTGTAAGTTAAGTCTCTCTCCCATTCTGACACCCCGATAATATCAACCATCTATTGTTTTTTCTGAGCCATAGTTGGACCACTTCTGTCAGTAGGAAATAAAAATCAACATTTAGCTAATCTCCTTAAATATTTCTAGAAGGAAAAAAGCAAACATTCAGGAGGATGCACGCAAAAGGCGGACCCGGAAGCTGAAGCAATCATCCTCAAGCCATTCCTTGTAAAGCAAACAGGAGAGAACTGGCTTGTGGATTGTGGACTGTGGACAGAGACAGACTAACCGGTTTGACTTGTTTCTGCACAAATAGCAACAAATCTGAAATACTTTATTTGAAGGTGCTGTCGTCTGCACTTTTGTAGTCTATATTCAGAGGCATGAACCTACAAGTGCGTATGCAAACACACACATAAGCCCATAAAAGTATCTAGATGCTTAAGAGTTGTGTATATATGTGTATCAGAGTCTCAGGATTATACTCTGCACATCTGATGAAATAGGGGGTAATAGGTGAGAGCTCATGCATTAAAAAATGTGTTACGGTGCCACAAGACTTTTTATTTACTTTCCAGGTAGCAAAATTTTGATCTTTCCTTTTACAAGATCCAGTTCTCAAATAAAATGTCCCAGGAATGAAACACCAAGGGTGCAAGAATAGGGGAAAAAAGGCTAATAAGAAAAGCAAATGTGTCAGCATAAATTCTGTTCAAAAGGCATGCAATGTGGATTTAGGGTAGACTAAAGCACATATAATAAAATGGTAAATCCACCCTTCAAATGGACATTTCCTTATATCTCCAACTAACCAAGCAGCTGGTAGTCTAGAAATTAGGACAACCATGACCTGGATGATTGAGAATCTCCATAGATACCTAGAAATTAAATTTCCCCCCCTGGTGGGTTACGGTCTGGTTACTGGTTCTAATCCTCAAACTCAAGTGTCCCTTCACATCAGCTGCTGATTTACTGTGGCTTAGGAGTTCAAGGCAACACAACAGGCACAGCTCCCAAGAATGAGCCGATTTCATTCTCTTAACTAGTTTTCAGGTCATGCAAAACAGAAGGCAGGTATGGAATAGCCTTTCTTCTGAGCAGAAATGGCCAACTAATGAATCTCGAGCAGCCTCCTAATTCCCCCTCTTCCCAAAATGTTAATTAATGATATGGTATAAAAAATTTAGAATTCCATTAATAAAAAACTAGAAGCTACTCTCAAATTATAAATATGTATATTTCACACTTCACTAAAATATCCCTCTTTAAAATTTTGGTGGCAATGCCCACATTAATTCTGTTAAGCTGGAAGGTGCCTGGCTTTTAATAAGAGCAGGATATACATCTTCCAGGGAAGGGGATGAGGGGATGCAGCAATGGGTGTTACTATGGCAGAGATTTTGTGGTATTTTACAATATTTTGTAATGAAAAATACAAACTAAAAAGAAGGAAAAAAACCTACCCTTATATTTAGTGAATATTAGTACTGTGATGGCGAACCTATGGCGTGCATGCCAGAGGTAGCACACGGAGCCATATGTGCTGGCATGCCAGCTGTCAGCTCCAGTGTGCATGTGCACACTGGCCAGCTGATTTTAGGCTTTCTGGAGGGCCGGGCGAGGCCATTTTCTCCCTCCCTGGCTCCAGGAAAGCCTCCGGAGCCTGGGGAGGGCAAAAACAGCCATCCCCAGTCCCCTGAAGGCCCTCTGGAAGCTGAAAACGGATCGCTTCTGAACTTCCAGTTGGCCTGTTGGGCCTGTTTTTTACTCTCCTCAGGCTCTGAAGGCTTTCCTGGAGCCTGAAGGGGGGGAAAAAACGGCCTCCCCTGGCCACCCCGAAGGAAATACCAAGCCTAGCTTGGAAGTGAGTAGTGCGGTGCGCGTGGGAGGTGGAGGGGGTTGTGCACACATGTGCATGTGGTAGCGTGCTTTGCATTATGGATGCTGGCACACACATGCTATCGCGCATGCGCCCTTGCATTTTTGGTACCCAACAACAAAAATGTTAGCCATCACTGTATTAGTATAATACTGTATCAGAGATGGGCTGCTGCTGGTTTGGACTGGTGCAGGTGAACCGGTAGTTCTGACCAGTGGCTGGGCCCACCCACCCACCCCGGTCCTATCCCGCCCTATATAATCACTGTGTTTGGTGCCGCACACATGCGCGGAAGGTGTGCACTCACATTTTCGGTTCTGGGCGAACTGGTTGTTACATTATGTGACGCCCACCTCTGAACTGTATGATCATGTTATACTAATGTATTCACTAGGTATAAGGTAGGTTTTTCCCCCTTCTTTTTTAGCTTGTATTTTTGGGGTGGGGGTGGGGTGCTTTCCCCCCCTCATTTTTTATAAAGATTTTATTAACTCCCTAAGTATAATTTTTAAGAAAATGTTTTTAATAAAGGGAAGGAGGTGGAGGTAATGAAGTGTATTGCAATATTGCAAAGCATATTTCATATTTGGGCTTAGTTAGAAACAGATGCCTTCGTGAGTAAGATTTAATTAACTTCTTGGTTAGAG
Organism: Thamnophis sirtalis; assembly: GCF_051295495.1. Classification (NCBI taxonomy): domain Eukaryota; kingdom Metazoa; phylum Chordata; class Lepidosauria; order Squamata; family Natricidae; genus Thamnophis; species Thamnophis sirtalis. The sequence goes on along the minus strand of NW_028261385.1, from coordinate 103,910,723 downwards.
AGAAATGTTCCCCAAGCAAATTAATTTGAATATTTTCTGCTTCGGAAAATTCATCAGAACTCTTGAACAATACAGTAGAAACAAACAGAAATTGATACAATGGGAGGAAGCAGACTGAAGTATGTTAGATAAGCACAGGAAAAGGGAAAAGTGTTTGACAGCATATTAAGCTGAATTATTTTACTTTACCAGAAATTATGAAAAACTATATATATAGAAACTGAACCACGTGAAACTCATGGAACACCCCACAGTAAATTAAGATGCTGTAGTCTAAAATGCAAAAATATGATAGAAATTCTGATCTCTAGTGTGGATGTTGTTACTGTAACAATGTTGTGTTGATGTGCTGAGTGTTATCTGCAGAATCCGTTAGTGAATTAATGTTGAAGTGTACAGGTTAAAGAACATGGACTCACTCAATTGAGGAACTGGCTGTCTATTACACCAATCACTAAAGGAAGCCTTCTGAGATTTTGGTATCTCAAGCAATTGTTCTGCTTGAGATAGCAAATACTAATTGGACCGCTCTAATACGAGGGAAGGGAGAAATAGCTCAATCACCTTTAGCCTTCATTTTTCAGTCTCAAAATATCCCTTACCTTTTAGAGAGCCCACAACTCTCCTTTTTTTCACATGAAAAATGCTTAGGTCCTTAGCTATCTTTCTTTAATTTTCATTTATTTATGATTATTTCAGTTTTGAGCCCATCCAATTCCATAGCAACTCTGGGCAGTTTACAAATGAAAAAATTAAAAAGAAAACCAAACATATCAGAAAAAAATGTGCCAGAAGATAGCAAACAGATCAGAGAAACAAACAAAAACATAAAGAGGTTCAATCACCATCCTAACCTAAGACCTGGGAGAACAGCCGGATCTAAACAGACTGCAAAAAACTCACCAGAGTGGTGAAGGGCAGGAGCCATCACCAAGAAGGCCTGCTTCCTAGATCCTTCAAGATAATACTGCATAACTGATGGACTTGGAATGCACCAATTCCAACTGACCTCACTGGACAAGCAGAAATAGAGACAGTCCCCCAAGTAACCAGCTCCTCTGCCACACAGTGCATTGTAAGTGATAACCAGCACATTGAATTGCACTGGAAACCACTTGGCAATGGGTGCAGTTCATGAAGCAGCAGGAACAGATGTGGTTACAGCAACATGCCCATGACTGCCTGTACTGGTGCACTGTGGGCCAGCTGTAGTTTCACAGAAGTCTTCAAGGGCAACCCTTCTAGTGCTATTATAATACTCTAATGAAGAAGTAATCATGACCAAGGTGACCATGAGGGACTCTTACTTTCGAAGGGTCAAACCAAAATTTAGTTTGAAACAAAAATTGTTACACATCTTAGTATTTTTTTTCTGCATTGGAACAAATCCAGGCATCACTATTTATTTCCCTAACTTGATTTCAGAATATTACCTCCTAGATATCTTGGATAGTTAAGTGTATTAATTACAAAGCTAACTAATGATAATACCAAGTTAGCTAATTCAGGAGTTCTCATACTATTTCACCCATAGGAGTTCTCATACTATTTCGTCCACAAACGTTCCAGATTGATGGAGATAAACAAGCCGAAATCTTCACAGCTGACCCCAAAGTCCTGGCTACTTTTATCATCAAAAGATTTAATTTTGTCTGAGAGGAGGCAGAACATATCACAACCAAATGTTCTGGAACACCAAACCCAGTGTATGCGTGAGAACATTTTCTATGCAAATCCCAGTAGACGGAGCAAACAAGAGAGCAACACATAATCTATTGTTTTCATATCTTGTACAAGGGCATATACTAATATTAAAAAGCAATTTTTCAACAATCCCAAGCAGAACTGCTGACAACACATAAAAATGGCCAAATGTCTTCCTACACTCGAAAATGCAGGTTTGGGATATACTTAGTTTCACAGCTTATTTCTGAAATAATATAATTATAGAAAGGTGAATATATTGTAGGTCACTGACTACTGAATAAGAATCTACCGTCATCTGCATGTTAAATGCACTCAGTAATATATCATTTAGCTTCTCCACAGCTATTGGATATGGGCACTGTCCTAAGAGACCCATAGTATTGTAGTTGAAAAATGGAAACATTTTAATCATTGAGTTCCCTATCTTGTTTCATGTTAAACTTTCTTGATAAACCAAGACATTTTATTCATTTATGCAACACTATTTTCTGATGTAGCTCTCTTGTCACTTTCTTTACAATTCCCATTATCGTCCAGTCAACATATTTGTGGTGGTTGCTGCTTTGGGATTATAAAGTCTGGATGACTATAAGTATTACTTCTACTATTCCTGCACAGCATCACCCCAATCTCTGCATCTACATCCAGGGCAGAGGCATTAGTAATGGTATGATTGTTGTGTTTTTTAGCTGTGTATGGTCTTTATGTTTTGTAATTTTGTTTGTTTTGTTCCCTTCCTTTGAATTGTGAGCCGCCCTGAGTCCCCTCAGGGAAAAGGGTGGCATACAAATAAAGTAAATTCAAAATTCAATTAAATTACTTGTTTTCCCATTGGTGGCTTGAGTTCAATGACCGGTAGGGCCTTCTCAGTGGTAGCTCACTAATTATGGAATTCTTTCCCAAGTGAAGTTTGTCTAGCCTCTCCCCATGCTTCCTTTTTCAGAAAACAACTGAAGATGTGCCACAGATTTATAAGTGAGCAACTAATCAGAATTAGATATTTTACATTGCTTATTGTTTTCCTTTTACTATTTTCAAATGATTTCTACTTTTTAAAATATATTATTTTTAAGCTCTATTTTATTGGGTTGGGGAATTTTTTTAAAATTCTATTGCTGAGTGCCTGGTTTACAATGGCCCGAAATCAAATAATCCAGAGGCACACCAGATATAAATTCCCATCTGGATCTAAAGGTGGTCCAATCAGTGCATATAAACAGTACAAAACTGATAGAGATATGATGTAAACATTTTCCCATTAGCTCAATGTTTGTAGTATGTCTTAACAGTTAAGTTCAATTTTAAATCTTTACATCCACTGGTTCCTCTGGGAGATTTAAATGTATGCTTAACAGTCCTAATGCTGAAATTAATGGGACTTATTTAGCTTTGGCTGAATTCTGTTCGTAGATAAGGATGTTGTAACAAATTGAAGAGATAAAACAAGAGTGTTCTTGAACAAACTTTTTTTTTGAAAACTATATTCCCATAATATACCCAACTAGCTGATTCCATTTGCAATTAGCCTTATTCTACTGACTTTCCATATCAGAATTCTTTGAAATGTTTCGACTTGTTCTCCTTTGGTGTTTCCATCCAGTAATACCATAATACCATATCCTTCATTCAAGAATGTAAACTCACGTAATTCTGAAGGTGATTATAAAACAACAACAGGAAGACAAGTCCTGCTGAATCAGTCCAAAGATTGATCTACTTCCCAGATTGGATAATCAATTGCTCTCAAAAGTGTGTTCTCAAAACACACTTACTACTGTTTAATTTGATTTAAGTTTACTAATCTTTCTTTAATCCAGCAATAATTAGGTCAAAGCTTGGTTGGATAATGTCGGTCAGTGTGCAATGCAGCATGTTAATTAATTAATTCAAAAATCTATCAATAAGTAGGACTTCTGCAGTGGAGAAATCTCCGCATTATGTCCATTTGTGATTGCTTGGCACTATGTAACTAAAATGTTCATAAATTATTTCTTGTGGCCCACAGCAGCCTTATCAACATACATGCATACCCCAAAGGAGATCAGCCACAGATGGTCCTTTGTTGTCCACTGTCTTAACTCCAGTTGCAACAACCAGCTAAAATTTCTATCTGTTCCCACAATCGATTTTTGAATGGGAAAAGGAGCTAAGGGATAACATTACAAAGTACCTTTATTGGACAGATATAACACATTAAATTGAAATACAAATGATTACAGTGGATTGAAACCTTTTTTAAAGTAAAAATATACAAACTGTATTCAAAAGAATATAAACTTTTATACCAAAAGCTGATATTTAAAGTGTCCAGAAGATGAATGGCTAGTTGTGCAGTGGAAAAAAGTTGACCTAGCACAAAATCTTAAGCTGTGTCCATAACAACATATGACATAGTTTTAGTAGATTCACCCCAAAGCCTAGATTCACCTGAGTCATAAACAATGTGGACTGACTGGTCCATAAATTGATCAAGCCTATTTTTACTTATCACAAGGTGTGAACTAGTCATAGTCTTTCAAATTCCAATTTCAAATTCATCCCAATTCCATGAACAAAACATGTAGAAAAGATTTTACACATGATTTAAAGTGTTAAAGTAGAAAAGAATATTAAGATTGCAGGCTGCAGCAGAAAGTGTAATTTCAAATCATTATTCACTTTTGCTCTGGACAGATTACAAGAAAGCATAATATTTACAAAATGGGCTTTCAGGAGAAAACCAATGCTGCATACAGTGCCAAACTATACACTGTACAGAGCCACTGTGAGGTATAATAGATTGAAGATGGGCTTGAATCCTTGTTTAGACCTGAAGTCACTAGTCGACTTGAATGAATCATCCATTCCCTCAGAACATTCTAGGCAACAATTTGCGCAGAATTCCCACGAAAGTGGCAAAATATAACAAACCAATTTGAAGTTAGAAATCTGTAACAGTTGTGCAATTAACATTAAAATGTGCCATGCTATGTAATGGTTCGGGACATTAAAAACATAAATTGTATTTATTAAAGCAAGTCTTTCAAAAAAAATAATAAGTTGAAATGTCAAAACAAAGGTTGGCATAATAATCTACAGAGAAGTGATTTGTTTCTTTTTGATTATATAAATGAAATACTGGCATGAAATCCATGCCAAAGCTTAAATTATTATAGAAATAATTTGCTTCCCTGTTTTTTTTTTTTAATAATGCTTGGGAAGGATATTAAAGTAAGTTATGCAATGGAAGGAAAAAAGTACAATAATCCTTGTTAAACACATCTCCATTATTTTTATAAAAATGTAATGAAATGTTTAATTGCTACCAGAATTTAATAAAGCTAAAAGGTAACTAATATTGGCTCAATAAGTCTCTCAACATCAATACATACATCAAAAAATGTATTACTACTGGAATTTTCTATCAACTGTGTAAGGAAGATCAAACTTGAAAAAACAAATCCCCTTTATGAAGAATTTACCAAACCCAGATAAACCAACACATTCCAGGAAACAATTTGGTCATTGTGACATGAAATCAAAAAGATCTTTCTGGTACATTAAACAGTAAAAGAAAAGATCAGCAAAGATGCATTCCCCATGGTATTCAACTATGTTAAACATCTTATTAGTGTTGTTATATCTGCAGATCAAATGTTACACTTTGGTTTGACTTTATTTCAAAGAAAACCATTTTAATACGTGCATAAATTTCTTGAATAACTAAAATGAAACTTAGCGTGACTAATTTAGAGTGTTAAATTAAGAGAGACTTTCAGTGGGTGCTCTGTGATCTGTATATTTCTGCAAGGGGTTAAACTGGGGATAGAGCCCCCTTTAAAAACTCAACTCTCTGAAATGGCTTTTGAATACCAAGAATATGGGCCTGAAAGACAGGGTAACTCACTTTCTAATATTTATCGAAACCTGGGCATCTGTGGGATTGGAGCGCCCTCTATTGGAGTCGAGGAAGGGACTGCTAGCAGATGCCCGCCGTGCATTCTCTCATTTACACGGAGTTCACATCCATCCTGAAGCATTCGAATGGCTATTCGTGCAATGTTCTTGGAATCATCCAGCCCACTGTGAGGCCGTCCATCATAGTCCATCCCAAGTTTTTCCAACATGGTTGACAGCTTTGTTTGGCATCTAGGAACCTGGAAAATGAATTGAATCATTACTGTTGTGGCCTGCCTGCTGCCAGCGGAGTTGACGGCATACTCGGACGATGAGAAGGTTGGAGGAGGAACTTGGACCAGTCTTGGAGTCTGGGGAAGGCTCTGATGAGGGCTCTGCATCAAAAGCAGAGATAGAGCCAGGGAAGTCCAACATTTCCCAGCTGCGTTTGGAGTCAGAAATAAGTGGGGAGGACGAATAGCTGGGGCCTGTTCCAGCTGTTAGGAGGAGAGAACAACTGAGGACAAGGTGCCGACTCAGGGAGAAAGGTACACATGGATGCTGAATGGCCCCTCCCTGGCTGGAGAATAAATAGGAGGAAAGGGGAGGGGTTGTTGCAGGAGGAGCGTTTGGATTTATTTTGCAAGATTTGCTTATCCTGGTTCGTGCCTCAGAGACTGCTTGCCAGAACTTAATTTGCAGCTTTGCAACTGGAAGCTCCCAGCCTGGCAATTATCTCAAGAAACTGATAAGGCCTGTTACTGCAATTAAGTCTTTGAAGGATTATTGCCTGGACTTTTCAGTGTGTGAATGGCAGTAATTCACAGGATCTAAATAAAAAGGAGGTTTTCAGGACAAGGAGTCTGTTTCTTGGTTCTGCTAAGGCTGAGTCAGAACAATAACCATATTTTTGGAGTAGGACACACCTTTTTCCCTCAAAAAAGAGGCTGAAAATCTGAGTGCATCTTATACACTGAATACAGCATTTTTTGCCTCCTGCAACTCCACCCCATCACAAAATGGCCATGCATAGCCTTTAGGCTTTCAGAGTGCTCCTGGGGGCTGTAGAGGGCAGAAATGAGTGAAAAACGGGCCATTTTGTTTGCTCAATTTTGCCCCCCCCTGCCCCAGGAGTACTCTATAAGCCTCCTAAAAGCTATGCATCCCCTTTTTTGAAAAAACACAAGTCCATTTTCACAAAAAACTGGCCATTTTTGGGAGGTCTGCAGAGTGCAAAAATGTTTTTTTTTTAAATTTGCCTCTTCAAAATCTTGGTGCATCTTATACGCCAAAAATATAGTACTAGCTGCTCTAAATTCTACCCCTGTCCACGCATGTGTGAGATGGCAGTGGGCTTTTGCATATTCCAGCTATGCTCTGAAGTCCAGCAGATTTCCTACATGAAGGGGTGAAATTTTAAAGTAAACTGATTTGATTTAAATAAATAAAAGGACAATATTTGGCATACCAAACCATTTCCCTTTTTTTTTCTGAGAATGTCTCTGTGATAACCTAGGTATTTAGGCATTCTTAGAAAACAGAAATGGGTGTTTTATTTGAAAATATGTTCACTTGCACCAAAGAAGATCAAAAAGGGTAAAGCTGGAGAATTAAGAGCATACCCTGGAGGGGAATACTGGGAAGGATAGTGGAGAGCAAGAGAACCAGTTTTCCTTCAGCAAAGGGATCTTTTACAACAGACCACGTCCTTCAAGGTGCCCATGTTATAAGAGCACATAGGACTCGTTCTCACATTTCAAATAATGCCTATTGCTCCAAAGAATGTTTGTAGGTCTGTTGTTCCAGTTGCTGCAGTTGTACAAAAATGAGGAATGGGCAACAAAAGGCAACATTCAGATTCTGAGTTTCATAAGTGCAGTATCTAGCAGAGGTAGGCAGGGTATTTGTGCTCCTAATAAAATCTACATGGTCTTCTTCAATATATAGTCCTCACTTAACCGACTTTGAAGTTACAACAGCACTGAAAGAGGATACTTATGACCAGTGCTCTAGGTTGTAGCCAGTGCAGTGTCCCCACATTCACATGATCACAATTCAAGCAGGTCACAACCATTTACGATGGTCACAGCGTCCCACAGTCAAGCAATTTCCATTTGGGATCTTCGTAACTGGCTTCAGACAAGCAAAGTCAATAGAAAAGTCAGCAGGAAATCATAAATCACAGTCACATGATATTGCGCTTAGGGACCTGTGGAAGTCCTTAAGATCTGATTCACTTAATAATTGTAGTGGAACTGACATCAAAAGTTCCACATAATTACGTGACATTTCATTTAATAACCATTTAGTGATGGTGTTGCTGTCCCAAGTGTGATCAGTGAGAATTGTCTGTATTTTAAAGTTACAGGAGTGATCTATGGACATCACCAGAATCAGAGGGATACTTAAGGCATCCATTTCCCTGCTTAAAATGGATCCAAAACTAAAAAAGAAGGCATCCCTTTTCCATCTCATTTAGGGGTTGCAGAAGGGCTATTGAATGGCAGTATAAAACTCCATTTATATCCTATCTGTCATACAGATCTCAGTAGGGGCAATCGTTAGCCCAAACTTTATATAGTTCTCCTAGCTCAGTGATGATAAACCTGTAACATGTGTGACAAATCTGACACATCACGAAGTTTTTGGTAACACACCAGCATTTACCAACATTCAAAAACTACTTTCAAAAGCACAATTTTGGGAAGCTGAGGAATTGGAATGGTGCAAAGTGGCCTTTTTCAGCGACAACATAAGTTAGGGCTGAAGCCGAGGTCAGACCATGACTCCAGGCCCAGCCTTAGCATTGCTGCCAAGTGCCAATGCTCAAGATGTGAGGTGGGTGGGGAATAGAAAATTGTTTCTCTTTCCTCTCCAATGTGTATGTATGTGACATGCCATCAGAATGAACTTGTATTTTCTGAGTTTTTGACATGCCAAGCCCCAAAGATTTGCCATTGCTGTCCTAGCCGCAGCACATAGATAAATTCATTACTGCCAATTATTATAACTCTATTTCTAAATTTCTACTTTTCTCAACTAGAATCTGAATGCTTCAGGAAACAAGGAGACAACAAACCTTGTAGAAGTTTCCATAGGATTTGCGGATATTAATCCACTTCTTAGCAAATGAAGGATACTTCAGACGACTAATACGACACTGGATATTTAAAAATTTACTCATATCCCAGGACCTTTAACAAAGAAGCAAACAAATAAATCACAATATTTTAAGGATGCCAATTTAGCTTTTCATCAGGAGGCTCTTTTAAGCTTCTTTTGCAAATTATTTGGATATTTGTTTGATTATTTCCCCAATTTTTCTGGGACAATTTGTAAATCTTTTTTTAAAGAGTCCCTGAATCTTAAACAGACCACCAGTTTTATTTCTGGCAACACCTACTGTTAAATTCCTCTTTCAGTGGCTCAAATATGCACTAAGAATTTTATTTGCCTAAATTTTGTTAGGGAAATATTGTATTATTCAATGCTGTTGATTTTTTTTCTGACATTTTATTGATTATATTTTTCATTAGTTTTGTAATTCATTAATTTGTACAATTGTACTATGATTTTGTAGTTTATTATTGTCTTATTACTAATGATACTTTTTATTAAAATGTAAAAGATATGTCCCAAACATTAAATAATCAACAGATATATGAATGTACTCCCTTTTAAGGTTCTGCAAATGGCATTCTTCAACTATCTTTGTCAAAGAGAAAGTTAGCATATTTATAATCCCCTGCTCATGTATAGGCACTTAATAAAAACAGCTGACTTCAATGCTCATTTATGAATGTTAATGAGTTACCTATGCAGATTACTTTTCTTGAATTCAACAAGTTGTAATCTACTACACGCTGGATTTTAATCAAAGTACCTTTGCTATAACCTTTTCAGAATAGAAAATATTTCTTCTAATCATGTGGTACAGCAAGTAGGGAAAACATCCAAGGGGATCTGACATTCCAGTCACAGTATCCTATTTAGCTTATTGTTGCAAATACAACTAAACTGAACAATTCCAGAGATACAATTCTGTCAAAACTAAAGTATGGTTTTAAGAACACTGACATAATTCAATAATTGCAATTAAAAAGTAAGTATGATTCATCAACTGAATATATGTATATCTCTCCCTAACACATACCCATCTGTTAATATGCAATAGCTGTATTTGCTTCCTAGTTCTTTCTGTTTCATCCAGTCTACAACACATTGCAGCACTTTTGGGAATTCATCAGCCTTCTCTACCAGCTCCTAGAAATATTATGAATGAAAATACAATTACTGTATATTAAGAAACTCAAATATTAATTATACAATGTGAGAATAATATAAAGAGGGCTTCTGTCAAGTCATATTATTAAAAATCTACTATACTCTCTTTGGTTTTCTACAATAACGATTAATGCAACAAAATATCCTATATACATTCTTATTATATTCAGTGAGAAAACTTCGTTATAACTACTGAAGTATCTGCATTATGTTAATATTCTTTAATGGCTGAGGGGGGGGGGGCAGGAGGGAAGGATCTCCTAGATCCAACTCTTGCAAGTTGTATTTTCAAAAATCCTGCAGCCTGTCAACCATCCTGGTTATTCTTTTCTCTTCTTCCATCCCTTCTCAGCTTGGGAAACTGGAAGAAAATTGCAATTTATGGTAAAAAAGACTTTTTTTTTTTTTGCTCCACAGAGCCTAACTGTAATGTATAAGAAAAGAACTAAGGCTTTAAGCAGTAGCAAGTTAACATCAATATTAAGGGTCTTTATCTCAAAAGCATCTAAAATGTCTATTGCTCTATATCAGATTAATATCGAACAAACCATTACAAACCAAAATGTATACATGTACATTTTTCTGGTGCTTGTAACTTACTAAGTTACTAAGAATGTAACTAGGTAAAATTACCCCAAGCAGTCTTTGCATTAGAGCCGTGGTGGCGCAGTGGTTAGAATGCAGTACTGCAGGTCTAACTCATTACTCATACCAAGAGTTCAATTCTGAGAGCTCAAGGTTGATTCATCCTTCCATCCTTCCGAGGTCAGACTCAGATTGTTGGGAGCAATATGCTGACTCTGTAAACCACTTACCGGTAGATAAGGCTGTAAAGCTAAATACTAAAATACTTGGTTCACTCCATGGGAAGATGTTGTAATGCCATAATTCATGCTAAAGGTTACCCAGTATTAACTGTAAAAGTATTAACTGATGTGATAATTTTTGTACATCTCATTTTTTCTACATGTTTCACTTTTCTTCTTTATACTATAACTTCTATTCTAATAGCAAATCCTTCATAAAAGTTATTGCATTACATTCTTCATTAAATTATCTTTCCATTGATATATAATTTTATGGTACTACTAAAAAAAGTGGTGTTATTAGTTGAGTAGAAAATAGTAGAAAATACTCTTTTCCCCAAAGGTTTCCACAATTTTGACCACTACTGTAGAACTCTCATAAGAATTACATACAGTCCTTGGCTTATGACCACAGTTGAGCCCAAAATTTCTGTTGAAAAAGTTGCTAAGTGAGTTTACCCCATTGTATGACCTTTTTGTCACAGTTAAGTGAATCACTACAGTGAATCTTTGTTAAGCTAGTACCATCTAGTACCATGTTTGTTAAATGAATCTGGCTTCCCCATTGATTTTGCCTATCAAAAGGTTGTAAAAGATGATCACATGCTCCCAGGACACTGCAACCTTCATAAACATGAGTCAGTTGCCCAGTCTCTGAATTTTGATTGCATGGCCATGGGGATGCTGCAACAGTCATAAGTGTGAAAAATGGTCATGTCATTTTTGTTCAATGCCATTGTAACACAAACAATCACTAAATGAACTGTTAAGTCAAGGACTCTATGTATAGTATCCTCTTCTAATCAATACATGTACCATTTGAACAATTCACATTACTGATTGTACAAGCAAGCTGTCCAAGTGCATAGAGCACTGACTGGACATTAGATTTTGCCTCTGACTCAGCCAAATCAGGCATAGTGATTGCTACCAGTATGGTGTTAGAAATGGTGAGGTGTGTTCAGTTTTGCTCAAATTGTTCAGAGAAACTCAGAATTCTAATCTATAGTTATACATTTCTTTATCACAATCACTTTACTTACAGCCCATGGTACTGATTTAAAATAAATGCATTTGTAAAGAAAAAGAGAAATCTGAAAGCTTAAATCTGAGCACACCTCATTTACATGCTTTGCTTGCAGCCAGGTATTAGGAGTATATCTAATGCCTAAACGTTTATCTTTTTAAAAGGTTTTGCTTAATGAGTGTAGTCTGACAGACTATTTACCTGAGAGATTCCCGTCAAATTAATGCAGAAATCTGAGAGTTGAGGATTAATCTCTGGTTTCACATATTGCTGGAAAGTGTCTTCCTACAAAATTGAAGTTAAACATAGGTCATTTCATGATGATACAGACAAAACACAGATCTGCTCCTTACATAGCTCATTAATCCAAAGGAATAACCACCAGTCAAACATAACAATATAACAACAACAACCAGTGATACACATCAAGAAATTGCAGCTTCCTGCAATAACACCAGTGGAACTGCAAAAAATGAACTACTCGGAACATTGTGCATCTTAAAAAGGTACTGGATTGATACCTAGGACACTGGCAGCAACCCGTATCAACTATCAGAGCCAGTCAATGATATTTATGACACATTTTTAAATGTTCAGTTGATTGAGTTTCATGTTTAATAAATAAGTTTATAACAACAACAACAACAATAATGATTAGTTGAATCTTAGCAACAAATACCGCAGTACCATACTTGTGCTTTAGGTAGGATATTCTGCTGCTCCCGCTGCTATGGTTAAGGGCTTTCTTACAACTCCCACTTCAGTTTCAGGTTCACAAAGAGTACCAAGAGTTATAACACAGAGAAGCCCATAAGGCACGATATACAATCATTATACACTTGTCAAAGTATATTAGGGGCACTGTATTTGGACAGCTATGAGAAGATAACCAAGAAATACAGAAAGCCCCATCTGATGTGATAGGAATACACCTGTGATTCCACGTCATACCCACAATTGATGAATCCTTACTCAAGCCAGCATAGCCACTGAACCATGTATTGATGCCTTTTTTATTATTACATGTTGTGTGAATACAGGATGCAGACTATGTTCTTTTCAGCCAAAACAAATCAGAGAACATAGCCATAAGCCACATACCTTTCCTGTTTTTTCAATTTATCCTGCTAGGAATGTAGCCCATATTGAAACATGATTAATTCTAAACAACAAATGATGGGCCACTCCATAGCAGAAAACTAATGAGTAGGAGCATGTGCATTTATGCTAAGCTTTATGGCTTACCATGATATGCAACTGCATCCGTGTTAATTGCCTGCAGAATATTAGAATCAACATTTTAAAAACAAATTGAAAAGGAGCCTCAGGATGGCATCATTTAGAGCAGAAGAGTAGCAGAGAAGGGCATTTGGACTATTCTATTCAGTCATTTTCCTTTTCTCAAACTGTCTACTTGTGGGAATCTACCCGTGTATTTACTTCTGTTATGCTTGTTCCATTTAGCAAGAGAAAAGCGAAGGGATTTTTTCTTACACAAAATGCCTGTACATTAAGCAGCATATATATATATATAATTATTTTCTTATGGATATAACTTAAGGTCTAAAAATGGTTATGGCAGTCAGAGTCATAAACTGCCTAATTTGTTGATCAGAATGCACACAAGGCAACATAATACCTTTGATTGCCTATCAGTTTTCAAAATGAAAAACTCAATTTCTCATGAATTTATTAAACTATCTAGTAATTAGGGAGGACAGGAATACTTACTATTTGTAACGTCTGTGTATTTAGTAAAACAATAGGAAATTCGATTATTTCATGTGTAAATTCAGGCTGATTTTTTTCTTCACAAGTTGCTTCAAAATCAATAACACAGATATAATTGTAGTAGTCTTCTGCATTTGGAGGTTGCTTGTGCATTAATTTTTCTTTCTTATAGTAATTTTTCAGCCTCTTCTTTAATACGTCTTTTACTCCTCTGTTAAAAAAAATAGTGGTTATTTCTAGGATATTTTAGTATACTGTTGAGTTAGAACAGAAATGTAGCCTTTCCTAATCCAATTGGACATTATCTCTCCATGAAAATGCCAGTCTGGTTTTTAATAACTTCCTCCAACAGAAATGACAAGAATTGCCTACTCTGATCTGTTTGCACCAAACTAGCCTCAAAAGGAAGTTGCTCCTACTGTGCAATTTTCCACTGAGAAAGAGATAAAACATGAACAGAAACATTCGATGGGATTATAAAATTCCCTATGCTTTTAAGAAATTTAAGAGATTATTTTTAGACAAAATGTATTCCAGTTTTTACTTAAGTTGTTTGCAATGACATGAAAAGTTATTTCTGCACAAACAAGTAATCTTTTCATTTACATTTCAGATGAATTAAATGGTCTCTAGGGCAGAGAATAGAAGTAACACTTTCATGTACACTATTTACAAAAAAACAGTATATAAAAAATTGTGACGCTTTTACATATCTGACATAGGAAGCTATTTTCTAAAAAAAATCAGACCACAGTTCCACCTAACCCCAATAATGTCAATTATAGTTGAGAGGAATTCTAGGTGGCCCAATCAAGAGTTTCTTTCAACTCTACCTGAAAATGCCAAGAATCACACCTGGGTTAATTTGTCCATGAAGCCTACATTCACTAAACGACCACTAAATTACTAAACCACCACCAACTGCAAAGTATTATTTTTATTCTTCTTGTTCCAACTTTAATTTAGGTATGCAATTTATTCATAGCCTCAGTCCAAGTTGATATTTAGGATGATGTCAAATTATTAAAACTAAATATTGTACTGTATGTACATATAAAACAACAAATGTATATAAGCCTATCTCCAAACACATTATAGAAAAGTCAGGTTTTTACTAGCCTCTGAGAGGACATTAGGGTAGGGGCCTTCCTTGCCTAGGAGTCAGGCTGTTAGGAAGACAAGGAAATGTTTGCTATTGGAATCCCTCTTATCACACCACTCAATGAAGAAGAAACTCTTCTACCATTTAGGTTTTCTTTTTTTCACAAAAGATTTTAATTTTTTAAATTCAATTTTCACTGAATTCTTTCTTTTTTTCTATCAGATGAGCCTTTCCAAAAAGTTCACCTGAAGCTATTTCCATGTATCCCTTTAACAGAAGATATGGGCCCCACTTTCTGCCTCCGCGCACCCCATTTTCTACCCATTCCGATCCCCACCACTCAGAACAGGCGGAAAATGGGTTGTGCAGAGGCCGAAAACGGGGCAGGCGGAGGCTGAAAACAGGGCGTGTGCAGGTCAATGTTCCCTCTAATTTTTTTTCAGTGTGAGCAGAAAAGTATAGTGTTTGAGCGGCATATTTTCATGCCTGAGCACCTGAATTTTTTTCACAGATGTCACCTAAGACAACAACAAAATCAGTATTATTTGAAACTTAAAGTTATGTTTATTCAAGGTACCCGCTTAATTAAAAGTGTTATATAATATCAGTATCACTTAACAACAGTCCTGCTTAGCAACCAAAATGTTGGCTCAGAAACTCTGGCATTGAAGCATGCAAGTCTTAAAGCTGTCAAGTTACAAGACTCTTGCACCCCTAACCCTTTAGAAAAAAAAACAGAGGTCTTCAAACCTGACAGCCTTAAGATTTGTGGACTTCAACTCCCAGAATTCCTCCTCCAGTCATGTTGGCTCAGAAACTCTGGCATTGAAGCATGCAAGTCTTAAAGCTGTCAGGTTACAAGACTCTTGCACCCCTAACCCTTTAGGGAAAAAAAACCCAGGGGTCTTCAAACCTGACAGCTTTAAGCCTTGTGGACTTCAACTCCCAGAATTCCTCCTCCAGTCATGTTGCAG
The DNA here is from genome assembly GCF_051295495.1 of Thamnophis sirtalis. Taxonomy (NCBI): domain Eukaryota; kingdom Metazoa; phylum Chordata; class Lepidosauria; order Squamata; family Natricidae; genus Thamnophis; species Thamnophis sirtalis. The sequence goes on along the minus strand of NW_028261385.1, from coordinate 103,895,216 downwards.
CAACGTCATCTGCGTGGATCTGCTCCATCTTCGGGTTTTTTCACAGGGGGCAGGGCTGCCGCTGAAGATGCCAATGAGCCCCCACCGCCACTAGAATAGCTGCTGCCACCTCCTCCTCCTCCAACAGCACCAACATATTTGCTGCCCAGCGCTGCAGCTGAGGTGAAGCCTCCAAAGCTCCCGCTGGCGCCCCCGCCCATGGCAGCGGCGGCGGTGCCTCCCCCTCCGCTTGGAGCACCTCAGCTGGGCTCTGGGTTACCCCTGCCGCCGCCTCCACCTCCACCGTGCTTTTGAGAAGCCATGAGGCCTTTTTTTCTGCTCCCGCCCCCTCCGCCGCCTTCCTACTAGCGCCCGCGGCTAAATGGCTCCTCAAAAGCATGGCGGAGGAGGAAGGGGGAGGGATAACGCGGGGGCCAGCTCAGGTGCTCTGCGTGGAGGGAGAGGCACCACTGCCACGGGCGGGGGTGCTGACGGGAGCTTTGGCAGCTTCACCTCAGCTGCAGGGTTGGCGGCAAATCCGGCAGTGCTGTTGGAGGAGGAGGAGGCAGCAGCAGATATTCCCCTCAGCTTCCGGAGCCTGTGACAGAAATCACTGCGCAGTTAGAAACGGCTGCACGGTGTTTTCTTGCCACGTGTGCGGCCGCGCAGCCGCGCACCTTAGAGGGAACAGTGGTGCAGGTGGCAATAGGCAATGGCAATCCCTGCAGCCTGAAACAGTTGATGATTGGGAGGTTGATCCAACTGACAATCAGCTGCTGTGCTAATCAAGCTGTGCTGAAATTGAAATTGAAACACTGTTTGCTGCAAGGAGGCAAATTGCTGGGAGACAGAGGCAGATTTGTTTTTTCCTTGTGTTAATCAGGCTAAACTGAAACAGGCTGTCTTCTGTAAGGAAGCAAATTGCTGGGAGGCAGAGGCAAATTGTTTTTCTTGTTTTCCTCCCCAAAAGCTAAGTGCGTCTTATACTTCGGAGCATCTTATACTCCGAAAAATACGGTATATAATGCTACAATTCAAATTCTAGCATCACAACTTCACACAAGATTTCATACTGAAAAATCTGCTTAATGACTCTGCAGTGTGAAATCATTCTTTGCCAACAAACTCTTCCAACGACAAAGCCTTGTGCAGAAATAATTATTCATAATGTAGTTTCTTCTTTCTACAAATGATAAAACATCTCAGAAGAGAGATCCACAAGAGGTGGCTTTATTAATGCTACCTTTATATATGTAGTAAGAAACACATCAGAAAATGTATGCACTCACACACAGTTACCTCGTGTCAAGTCTGAATTCAGCGAGTTTAGCTCTCAGCTCTTCTCTATTCATTCTATTGATATAGCCATTTGTCAGAGAAATCTCTTTGTAGATTGGATCGCTGAAATCACTTGAATTAGATTTTTTATTATTTTCTTCTTGAAAATCAAATTTGCAGCACTGCTTATGCTGACAGAAAGTCTGTATGATTAGAAAAAAAGTTGTGATGGTTACAATTGTCTTTATCTTCAAAGGTTTGAATAATAATCTTATTCAACATTATCTAGAAACAATGACATTAGGTAATTTTCCAAAGGCAGGAATGATCATAGTATTATATTGAAAACGCCTTTACATATACTGAGAGGTGTAATTTATTCAGTTCTAACATCCAGCTTTTGAAATGCATTCTTTTAAAGATGGGAACCTGTTACCGTAATTGCTATGTGAGCCTAATCTTGTTTATGGCCCATCAATTAGTCAAATTTCCTACTTTGTCATCAATGTGGCACCATGTAGATGAGCATAACTCCTACGGTTAAGGAATTTAGCAACATTTCAAAACAGGCCCAAAGGCAATACTATTTTATTTTAAATTTTAGAACTGGGAATAGCATATAATAGGCATCTGTGTTTAAGTTTCCTTTATTTGTATGCCGCCCTTTTCCCTGGGGGGACTCAGGGCGGCTCACAATTCAAAAAAAAAGGGGGGGGGAAGACAAACAGTAGACAATACAACATGTTAAAAAAGAGCACAACAGTCACACAGTTCAGGTGGGGCTACAATCTTAACCCCAGGCCAGCCGGGACAGCCAGATCTTTAAAGCGGTGCGGAAGGACTGGAGGGTGGTGAGGGTCCGAATCTCCACGGGGAGTTCGTTCCAAAGGGTCGGAGCAGCCACCGAGAAGGCTCTCCTCCGGGTAGTTGCCAGTCTGCACTGGCTGGAAGATGGAATTCGGAGGAGGCCTAATCGATGCGATCGTATCGGTCTAGTGGAGGTAATTGGCAGTAGGCGGTCTCTCAAGTACCCAGGCCCACTACCATGAAGGGCTTTATAGGTGATAAGTAGCACCTTGAAGCGCACCCGGAGATCAACAGGTAGCCAGTGCAGCTCGCGGAGGATAGGTGTTACTTGGGTGAAGCGAGGTGCACCCACAATCGCTCGCGCGGCCGCATTCTGGACTAGCTGAAGTCGCCAAATGCTCTTCAAGGGCAGCCCCATGTAGAGCACATTGCAGTATTCCAGCCTAGAGGTCACAAGGGCACGAGTGACTGTTGTGAGGGCCTCACGGTTCAGGTAGGGACGCAACTGGTGTACCAGGCGAACCTGGGCAAATGCCCCCCTGGTCACAGCTGACAAATGATGTTCGAAGGTCAGCTGTGGGTCCAGGAGGACTCCCAAGTTGCGAACCCTGTCTGAGGGGCGTATAATTTGACCCCCCAGCCTGAGAGATGGAACACTTGGCCAATTCGCGGGAGGGAAACACAGCAGTCACTCGGTCTTTTCTGGATTGAGCACAAGCTTGTTGACCCCCATCCAGTCTTTAACAGCCTCCAGACCCTGGCTCATCACATCCATCGCTTCGTTGAGTTGGCACGGGGCGGACAGATACAACTGAGTATCGTCCGCATATTGATGGTATTTTATCCCGTGCCGTCGAATGATCTCACCCAGCGGTTTCATGTAGATGTTGAAAAGAAGGGGGGACAGGACCGAACCCTGCGGCACCCCATATTTTAGGGGCCTCAGGGACGATCTCTGCCCCCCGACCAACACCGACTGCGACCTGTCCGAGAGGTAAGAGGAGAACCACTGTAAAACAGCGCCTCCCACCCCCACCTCCCGCAGTCGTCGCAGAAGGATACCATGGTCGATGGTATCGAAAGCCGCCGAGAGGTCAAGGAGCACCAGGATGGAGGCGTGGCCTCCATCCCTGGCTCTCCAAAGATCATCGGTCAACACGACCAAAGCGGTTTCTGTGCTGCAGCCAGGTCTGAAGCCTGGCTGCATAACTTGCTACATTCCTTCTTTACAGTATTTTTACAGATTCTTATATTCTATTTTTTGAAGATAAGCTTAAAGGCTTGTTGATCAGAAGGTTGGTTGTTCGAGACCCAGGTACTGCATGACGGGGTGAGCTCCTCTTCTTGCCCCAGGTCTTGCCAACCTAGCAGTTCAAAAGAATGCAAATGCAAGTACATAAATAAGTACCACTTTGATGGGAAGGTAACAGAAGTCTGTGTGCCTTGGTGTTTAGTCATGCTGGCCATATGACCACAGAAGCATTTTCAGACAACACTGGCTTCCTCGACTAGGAAATGGAGATAAGCACCACTCCCTAGAATTGAACACAACTGGGCAGGGGAAACCTTTATCTTTTTAAACTTAAAGTCATCAGATAAATATCATCAAAGGAAATTGTAGAAACTATAATAGAAGAACATCCTGGTGCATTTTAGAGGTCAACAATTAAGAATAGGCAAATATGGTAGATATAATTTAAAAGTTACAAGACCCTTATGAAAAAGTTTTCTCAAGTATGAATTTGAAGAAATTAAACCACTGTATGCTTGTGGATTGGATAAAGGCCGGCCTTAGTTCCACATGAGAAACAATTCAATGGTGGGGGAAGGAGCCAGTAAGCCTGAGGATGCATTGTAATATCAATGGAAAAGCACAAGGGGCTTTTCAAGGGTAGAGAAACAAGAAGGAAGAATGTATGGAGGCAGACTTATCCTTTTCTAAAATCCAAGATAGCCTTGAGTAGAATGAAGTATGATGAAGCAAGAATAACTACAACTGGGACCGGGTCTGTGACTTTCCAGATTAGCAAGAAACCCCTTTGCCCTGTGCTGATGAGCTAGGTTGGGCCTGGAGTTCATACTGTGCTGCATCTTAGGAGCTTCTTGCAGCCACACAGCTGTGGCACACCAAGAAGCCCCTTTGTGCTTCCTAGGCTAAAATGACTTTCTGCTGTGCGGCAAGGTTGGTTGAAGCGTCCAGGAACATCTCTAGTTTCATGCTGCAGCTGTGGAGCTTCTTACAGCCAGAGATGTAGTGCACCAAGCCCCTATATTCCTTCCCTAGCCTCAAGGCATTTTCACACATACCTCCCCTTTCCCTGGCCTTCCTGCAGTGTGGAGCCTGCCAGTGTGTGCAGGCTCCACACTGCAGCACATCCACAACTCACGTGTGAGCTCTACTGGGCCTTCCCTACAGCCCTTACCTGAGACTCCCACCAGAGCCGTGGTGGTACAGTGTTAGAATGCAGTACTGCAGGCTAACTCTGCATTCTACTGCCAGGAGTTTGATCCTGACTGTCTCAAGGTTGACTCAGCCTTCCATAGTTGGTAAAATGAGGAAATTTTACCTCATTGGGGGCAATATGTGGCTCTGAAAACTGCATAAAGCTGTAAAGCATCGTGAAGCAATATATAAGTCTAAGTGCGATTGCTATTTCCCACTTAACGGCCCATGCATCTGGAGTTACAATTACAGCTGGGATTGCCAGGACTGCAATTGCTAAGTAATATGCGTCACTAAGCAAAATACATTCAGCACTGTAGCACTGCAAATTTCTTGGGTATTTCCAGGTAACACAAACAGCTTGCCTCACCATCGTTTTTACTAACAGTTCAAGCAAGGCATTGTCACCTTGTTTGCCCATGCTATTTTTAAAAAAATCATGATTTCACCTTTTAATATTAACACTACCCACCCTATGGTTTTCCCAGTTGCAATGTATGGCTGCAAAGGTTGGACCATAAGAAAGGCTAAGTGCCAAAGAATTGAGGCCTTTTAACTATGGTGCTGGAGAAAATTCCTGTAAGTCCCTTGGACTATAGGTTGGATGATCCTATATTCCCAACTTATCCCTTCCAACCCATCCACCCACAGCAACCCAACAGCATGTGGAAGTTTTATAGTATATCTATGATATATTATAGCAGAGACATCATCCTGACAACAAAAGTGTATATAGACAAGGCTATGGTTTCCCCAGTCGCAATGTATGGTTGTGAAAGTTGGACCATAAGAAAGACTGAGTGCCAAATTGAGAATATGGTGCTGAAAGTGTCCTGTGAATGCCTTGGACTGCAAGGCGATCAAACCGGTCAGTCCTAGAGGAGATTAACCCTGATTGCTGTTTAGAAGGCCAGATCCTGAAGATGAAACTCAAATACTTTGCCCACCTAATGAGAAGGAAGGGGGCAAAAGAAGGGGATGACAGAGAATGAGGTGGCTGGATGGAGTCACCGAAGCAGGCATGAGCTTAAATGGACTCCAGAGGATGGTAGAGGACAGGAAGGCCTGGAGGAACGTTGTCCATGGGGTCGCGATGGGTCGGACACGACTTCGCAACAGCAACAAACTCTCCAACCCTCTTGGAAGTGTAACGAGGTTGGGTTTGTTTGTTTTAGCACCGATTCCTCCTTTGGGCAGTGATCCACCCTGGTTAGATGCAAAACCCAACTGGAAAGACGAAACTCAACGGACTACAAAAAAAAAAAAAAAAACCCAACCCTTTATATGGGTTTTCTTCAAAGGCCCAAGGATCTCCCGTGCAATCGCAAAAAGAAGATTCCGCGGGAGACCCCCGTTCACCGGGAAGCACGAGCGCTTTCCCGCCGCGGTCCAATGGCTTTCAGTCTCTGGCGCCGCTTGCCCCGCCTTCGGCGAGGGAGGAGCTCCGAGCCCTTCGACCGATGACGGGAGGAGCTCTCCAGCCGGGGCGGTTGGTTTTCTGGGCGCCAAGCGGCTAGCCTGGTGGCCGCGGAGGGACACTCACCGAGGCCTCGCGGGTTTCCGCGTTCTCCTCCCCGGTGTGGTCTCGTCGCGGCATGTTCTCTTTCTGCACCTCCATTTGGCGGCGGGAAAACCTCGGGCTCTTGTCTTCCTCGGGCTCTTGTCTTCCTCGGGCTCCTGCAGAGGAGAGGGGGGGGGAGAGAGAGGAGGGAAGGCGCCAACCCCTCTTTTTTCCCCCCAACCAGACAAAACACCGCACCGGATTGGGTGACGTCAGGACGCCCCTCACGCTCCTTCAATGGTGGATCGGAGGCGGGGTTCGATAGTGGGAACGCCTCCCCGCAAGGATGGGGCGGCAATGTAATGTGACGTCAGGGCCCGCCGGAAAATAACGAACGTGGCTCCTCTGAGCCGCTCTGGGAACTGAGCGAAAGGCGCGGCCTCCTAGGCTTTTACTTCTGTAATTTCGCGGGAAGGGCCAGGCCGGTTCGGGCCGAAGGGTTCCTCTTGTTCGCTGCTTTCTAAAGTCCCTGCCAGGAACCGCCGATTCCGTTGCGAACGTGGCAAAATCAGATTCTTGTTAAGCGACGATTAGAGAAAGATTTTTTTTAAAAAAAAATCAGAATTTTACTCAATCTTGACGTCTGGAGCGTTCACACTGGGAATTAAGGAGACAATGCTGGTCTCTGCCTCTGCAAACGTTACGCTGGAGCAATATCCGGCTTCAGCACTATATTCCTTATTAGGAAAAGATAGCATTTGGCACTTCACTAGTTAGGAAGACTAACTTAAGACTTCAGTCCTGGGCACGCTTCATGCACAGAAAGGGATGAAATCAGCCTGTTGTAGAAAAAATAGGAGTTCTGGGTTTCTTTTAATGCTATTGTCTGTGGTTGTCAATCATGCTGCAGTCTGGTTAAAAGTTTGGTCTCTGTCGGGATGTTTTTGAAAATCTGCTTCCTTGAATTCCTACAGTGATATTTACAGCAGGGTGCAGAAAGAAGATCTGGTTGCGTCAGTTTTCTGTTTTGGGGTTTTCTTTATAATTCTTTTGCTGGCAAGCGCTGTATTAGTAGCCGAAATAGGTCCATTTTGGGATGCTGTCGTTTCTTGCTGATTTTTCCAGATTGTCTTTTCATCTGGCAATAGATTAAAATGATCCTTGTTAACTTTGAAAGATCAGTGGATTCAAATCGATGTACACAGTACAAAAACGTCAGTATGGGTGACTTCTTGTGATAAAGAATTTATCAGGTTACTAATTTATTACTATCTGTTAACTTCAGTGTGTGAAATTTGGTGTTTTGCAGAATGGGAAAAAATAGAATGCCAAAATAGGGACATCAAAGTATGAAACATTTAATATTTCACACATTTCTAGGTATACTATGCAATGCCAAAAGGCAAACCAAAGTATAAAATATCTTGCTAGTGACATTTTATTGTGATGTGAGGCACATGATGTCAGTGTATGAAAATGGGCATTTTGTAGAATGCCTGGGAAATTATAGAATGTAAAACATGGGACATTAAAGTATGAAATGCTTAAAATTGTGCTCCTTTCCTAAGAATTCTATGCACCATCAGTTTCTCATACTTTCATGGCTCTCATTTCATACTTTGCCTACATACGGTAAGTCTGTCACTGTATAATGCTATATACAGTATCTAGAAACAGTACATAACAGATAAACAAATAACACAGACATTCCATGCTTTGCCTACAAATACCACACATTTCCTAGGCATTCTACTGTTATACAACTATAAAGTTTTCAAAAATTCCTAATAGGGTTTTCCCAGTGAAACGAGATTCTTTTCTTATCTTCTATTATTCATTTATACCAGAGAGCTTAGCATTATTTTCATATTAGTTTTGTGCACCACAGTTTCATTTTTTAAATTTGGCATTGATCAGGCTACTAAAATGCATAGGTGAAACCTATTCTTATAGATAGATTATTTTAATAATACATACTGTCAGAACAATTTGGTGAATAAATATTACAGTACTTAAATAGTTTTTGCACTGGATTTTTTTTATATATATTAACATAGCTTACCTGGTTTGAATGTTTCCTTAGAAAAAGATTTCTTCCTAATAGGCCATGGGTGTGTGTCTGGATAATGGAAGTTCTTAAAGAAAATATGAGACTACATTTTAAATGAGATTTTAAATAATACATATAATCCAAAAAAGTGAGGAGGGTTTAATACAGAATTGAAAGACTGCATTATTTATTATTGCATTATCTAGGGCACAATTAAATACAAGATCTTGCACAAAAAACAGGAAGTACTGATATATATTTGTAGTGTTTGATAATTGTCTTGTGCTTTTTCTCCTTTTGACATCTTTAGACTAAAATTGGCTTTTGAATTCATCAATTTATAATTACTTCTCAAAGAGTGTCACTTACTTTTGAATGTTTATCAAAAAGTCTGCTTTTGGCTTCAGAGTGGCCGTATAAATACCTGTAGGAAAAGCAGATAGACTGTTGGATTCAAGAAGCAATTTACAATTACTAATGGCTAAGGATTCTAAGTCTAAGGGATGTGGTGGCTTAGTGGCTAAGACACTGAATTTGTCGATCAGAAAGGTCAGCAGTTCAGCGGTTCGAATCCCTAGCGCTGCATAATGAAGTGAGCTCCCGTTACTTGTCCCAGCTTCTGCCAACCTAGTAGTTCGAAAGCATGTAAAAATGCAAGTAGAAAAATAGGGGCCACCTTTGGTGGGAAGGTAACAACATTCCGTGAGCCTTCGGCATTTAGTCATGCCGGCCACATGACCATGGAGACATCTTTGGACAGCACTGGGCACATATGTGTGAGAGGAACCTTTACCTTTTTAAGGATTCTAAAGTTAAATAAAAAAGGAACAAGGAAAGTGGGCAACCTTGATGAGTATCATGCTGTAATTCAAATGAATCTGAAATCAGTTGATTTATTATAACTGGGTCACTGGGCTGTTGATAATAAGCTTTCATCCATTTAATAAAATTTCATTCATTACTTGCTGAAGAAAATTAATTTGGACCATATCCGAAATGCAGCAAGATCAGTTTTGTTTTGAGTATGTTAACAATTTCAAATTATTCAGTATTTTTAAAATAAATCTTAAGGGAACAAATGAGGTCCACAGTTCTCTGGCCAAGAAAGCAATTACTATCTTTGTATCAGCATTAATTAATGAAATTGTTCTATAATTTGTACAGAACTATTGCAGATTTTAAAATAAAGGTTTGACATCTTAAATACTTTATGACCTTTCAGTTACCATAAAAATATTCCCTTGGGGGGGAACAATAGTTAACATTTTCTCATAAGAATCATAATATGCAGTACTTTGTTTTAAATAAAGAGTCATTTTATTGATACCTCTGGAGGTAGGAATTCACCTTGAAAGGCATATAAAGTTTCTTGCCTCCTTTTGGAAACCAATGGATGGATGTGTCAACTCCAAATCCAATGTGTCCTTGAGCTCCTGAAGAAATTGGCATCTCTGCTTCAATGAAAAATGACAGAAAATTAACAAAATCTATCCATGCAAAGCTTATTAGGCCTTTTCATCTGTTGAATTTATAAACCAGAGCAATAGTGAAATACCTTGAAGGGAGTCTTCTTTCATTTGGCCACCTTGAATGTAAATATTGTTTGTCACAGTAGCCATGGAAGCAGTACCGTGTGACCTATTCATAAAACAAGGAAGCCCTGACAAATACATTTCAATCTAGAAATCCCAAATCTATATCATTTTCCTCTTAAAATTCTTCTTGGGAGGAAAGCCAGCCAACTGACCCTCTATATAACTCCCTCTGAATATTTTTCCTCCTAAAAACGTGCATCAGAGTGGAGTTTCATGACAACAGTGCAGTAGAAGAAAGTAGAATTTACTTGAATGGGTAATCTGTCAGCACATTTGCATTTGACTGTGAAGCATTGGTACATAAAGCACATTTCATGCTAACATAAAAGAAATATAACCTGATTATAAAAACAACCTTGGTCATTTCTCGGCAATGTCATTTGTCCCATTTCCTTTTTATTTGTTTATCTGACTTTTAAAATACTCATGTCCCTTGGCAGTATGTCAGAGAAATCTCATGTTCCCCCGCAAACATTTAGAAGGGCCCATTTCTATAAACAACCAAGTGCAAAAGTTTTTTCTTTTGCAGTTCTGTAGGAATCCACTTGGTACATAATGGGGAAGGAGAATAAAGGCTTTATGTATAGAAGTCATAGAATCATAGGGCTGGAAGGGACGCTGGAGATCTAGTTCAACATCCCGCCCAAGGCAAGAGACCTTAATTGCATCCCAGCTAAGTGCCTGTCCAATCATTTACATTTTCATCTGCCAAATATCCATTACATTTGAAGGTCTTCTTGATTGGGAGGTGCTGGAAACCCAGTATAATTGATCCCACTATCTGTAGGATAAATTTGGTGTTTGATAGTTTACAATGGGGTGCTGAAAAATATAGCATTTCACATAATGCTCAGCATATAGCTTCTTACAGACATGCAAACGTACATGGTGGTCTGTGATGTTTTAACGAGATTCTTAGGCTTATTCTGTAATTCAAATCTGAAACCATTGCCATTTTATTTAACAGAAACCAGAATCTATGACTTCTGACAAGCTTTTGTTTCCAACTCTGATTTCTGCAAACCCAAAATAGCATCCTCATCTTAAATTCAGACAAGTCGAGTCCATGGCTTCTGAGCACCATATGCAGTGGGGGGAATTTAATTTTTTTTTGCTACTGGTTGTGTGGGACTGACTTGGGCGTGGCATAGCTTGTTGGGCATGGCATGGCTTGGTGGGTATGGCAGGGGAAGGATACTGTAAAATCTCCATTCTCTCCCCACTGCAGGGGAAGGTTACTGCAAATCCCCATTTTCTCCCGATCAGCTGGGACTCGGGAGGCAGAGAATAGATGGGAGTGGGGCCAGTCAGAGGTGGTATTTACCGGTTCGCCAAAACTATTCAAAATTTCTGCTGCCGGTTCGCCAAAACTGGTCAGAGCCTGCTGAATACCACCTCTGCAGTTGGGGATAACTTAGTAGCTCAATCATGCTTATTAGAATTATGAACGTACCTGCTCAATAACAGCAAATGTTTCTATAAATTCCCTAGACTGCCCTTTTTAAAAAAAATGATTCACCTACAAATGTTTTGTATGTGTGCGAGGAGACTCAACCATGTACCTGTAGTCTAGAGGGTAGTGTCTTTTCCTATTGAAATACATTCTTAAACATCCCACTCCACCCTACTCTGTTCGGATAGCCATTATATTGCAGATACAGTCAAGCCTCTAATTTCCCCATCCCAGCCTTCCCCAGACACATAGATACATGTTTAATGCTGTACAGTCTTCATCAGGGGGAGCAGTGTTAAATAAAATATGAGTCTTCAGAATGTATCTTTCTTCATGCCTTACTACAAAAACTGCAACATGACGGGGTGTCCAGGGGGCTGTATAGGCATTTTAATGATATTCATCTCCATTTTTATAAGTGATTTTTTTTCTCAGTTCTATCCCACATTTGAAAGAGACTAATTGGAAACTGTCAGACAAATGCACGGATGCGCACCCAGCATGTATTGAGAAGCCTTTCTTAAGCAGTAAGAAAGAAATAGAACTGAGAAAGAACCTGAAGTGGTACAACCCGCCCCCCCCCCAAGAAACAGAATCTGAAGTGGAATGATATCTTTGGAATGAAATCTAGAGATGGAAAATATTGCTGGATGAACAGTGATAATGCTGGTTTCCTTGGAAAAATGTTTGTACTTTGTTTATGCCCTCGTCACCTCTAGGCTTGATTACTGCAATGCGCTCTACATGGGGCTGCCCCTGAAGAGTGTTCGGAGACTACAGTTGGTCCAGAATGCGGCTGCGCGAGCAATATCGGGTGTACCTAGATACACCCATGTTACACCTATCCTCCGCGAGCTGCACTGGCTTCCCATCGGTCTCCGAACGCGCTTCAAGGTGCTGGTTATTACCTTTAAAGCCCTACATGGCTTGGGACCTGGATATCTGCGGGACCGCCTCCTGCCACATACCTCCCAACGACCTATAAGATCTCACAGGCTGGGCCTCCTCCGGTGCCGTCGACCGGGCAATGCCGGTTGACAACCACTCGGGGGAGGGATTTCTCTGTAGCTGCTCCAGTCCTGTGGAGGACTGGAGATCCAGACCCTTCCCACTCTCTCGGCCTTCCGAAAAGCCACTAAAACCTGGCTGTTCCAGCAGGCCTGGGGCTGTTGACCCCAAAATGGGGTCCAGCCCCATCTAGAACTGAGTGTATGGTGTGTTGTTTTTAAATCTATCTTTTTCTTTTCCCTATATTTTAGTTTTTGACTTTATTTTTGTATTTGTAAGGAGTCCTACGGGATTGGGTGGCATATAAATTTTATTAAATTCAAAATTAAATTCAAATGTTTAGAGAAATACAGTAAGGTTGTTGATATCAGCAAACTCTTTAAATATGTGGTGTGTGTTTTTTTTTAAAAAAGCAGTTACTGGCTACTACTAAACATGGCCCACAAGTATAATAATGACTGAATACAAGAAACTTTTAAAAAACATGTGGCAATGTTAAGATGCAACGTTCTATTTTACTATGCAGCGAAGTCAGTACGTGAATTTCCATTTATGTCTGAGAATAAACACTTTCCCATGAAAATGTATTGAATCCTGCTTCAAGATATAATATTTATGAAATTTTGTTTTTCAATTTAATTCCATCTTTTCTGCCCAATCCAATATTATGGTTCACTGTAGTCACCCAGATGTTCAGACTGGAATTGACATTATTATTCACCTATCAAGTTCTTCTCAAATGCCTGGGATAGGCAGATATGGACATTTGATGAAACTGAAGGTATTGTCGCAAGATGTAAGCTGTTCCAAGTAAAGCTGCCTTTTGCAAGTGACCAATGGTGATTTTATCACTGCCGATGGTGTTCAAATGGGGCTCTAGTTGTTTTGGGATTGCACCGAAGGCGCCTATTATTATTGGTACTACCATTGCTTTCTTTTGCCAGTCTTTCTATTTGTAGGGCTATGTGTTTTGTTATCATCTCTAGTTCTTTCTCTTCTCTTCTGCTGTTTCCAGATTATTATTATCAAATAATTTCTCACCCATCTCAGATGGGTGAGATTGAAGCAACTCTGAGAAAGCAATACTCATAGAAAAATATGAGAAGTCAATATGTGATGGCCTCTGGAAGATTTTTAGTAAGGCTATCTGCAATGGGATCTTTTGATTCCAAGGATAACGAAATGAGAACAGTGCTGGGTCTATGGACAACCTATTTTTTCTCACAATGATCAGCTCTTTTCAGATGGTGGTCTTTTGAAATGTGAAACATTCGCCTCTTCAAAATTTACTCTGTAATTTCAGATATTATCCTTTATAGTTTCTAGATAAATGTTCTTCTTGTGCCATATCCGTCATCAGACATTGGCGATCATGTTGGCAATATTATTTTTGTGAACAGCCGCATGAAAAAGTGCTGCTGAGTTTTGTCCAAACCAGTCCCTTAGGTTTTAAAACCATGATGTTTGTCTTCTGCCTGGACCTCGTTTGCTTCAATTTTTCCCTAGAGGATTAAGTGAAGTATGCCATATTTTTCTACAAATGTTTTCTGTGTGTACTAGGAGACTCAACTATGTAGCTGTAGTCTAGAGGGTAGTTTTTTTTTTCCTATTGAAAGACACATATCCAAAATATAGTCTAACTTTCGCTTTTTAATGGCTTTGATGATTTCCCTTTGCTTTCCCAGGTGGCTTATCACCTCCTCATTTGTGATTTTGTCAAGATAAATGTTAGAAAGGTTTAATTTCTTCTTCCAGGAGTAGCCAGTGCCATGTCCTTTCTCCCAGATGTGTATAGAAACTGTGCTAATACCGTACCTCTATGTATGTTTAATCTTTTACTGTAACATATACAAAGGTGTTTAGAAGAGATGGAGAATGTTGTTTTAATTTTTTTAGATAGAAGATAAAATGATGCAAAGCTTATTTGAGATAAATATCTCAAAATTTCCAAAACTGAAGTATATTGTCAAAAGATGCACACCAAATTAATTATTTTGAGGTTAATAAACAGTCATACATTACTCATTTTAAAAATGTTTATTGTCAATTTTTGGTCTGATTTTTTAAAAAGGTATTTTATTTTTCTTGTAAAAAATTCCTGTACCATAAAATGGAGATGACTAAATTATAGAGAATTATAATGCCCTCAAATGAACCACCCCTCAATTATTTTATACTCTTTATGCCTGCCCTCCAGGGGCTAATCCTAAAGATGGTTGAAGAAAAATTGATATTTTAAGGAATTAAAAGAAAAGCACATTTATTTTGGCAGCATTGTGATGTATAACCAGGAAACAGTTTTTCCTGTCAGAAATGGATACCAGGGCAATTTTCCAACAATTTTCAAAGAAATGGCCTCCACATGGCAGCATTTCATGATCTTCTTGGAACAACTGACAGAAATCAGCTATTGATGCAATGATAACAGAGTCCTATTGAGACACTTGGTCAGCCAGTTCTCCGCTTGTCTGCACCATTCTATATCAAAACATCTTACAGAGCCAAGAAGGGTTTTAAAACCGCAACAACTATTTTAACTCGGGCCTTACAACAGAATGCTGAACCAAAAAGTAGATAAGGCCCAAAGTCCACTGGCAGGGGAGGAACCACCTTCAAACTCTAGTAAATATTAACTTTCACAAGTGACACAAACTTCATTTTGGCTTTCAGTATGAGGACTAAGTATGAGGACTAAACCTGGCCAGTTTGGAAGTAGAATCCGAGACCAGACAGGAGTGTTTTCAAAACATAGTGCAGTGCCCTTCAGATCCAAGGGCGAGAAATGAGCTCAAGAAGTTCATTACGCTGTAACAGGGGAAGAAAAAGATGAAAGATTTAAAACACTGCTATAAATAAAGAGTTGGATTGATTTGCTGGTTTTTTTTTCAGTAGCTGATTTTCATTATTTATTTATTGACTTGCTTGTTTATTGCCTACTTCCAAGTTCTCAGGACATCTTGTATCTGCAGTAAGAACAGATCAACTGAAATGTGTCCTTCACTGTTGGTTGTTAGCTCAAGTTTCTAAAGAAACCTTGATTGTTGAGCCCTGGATGAAGCCCGGCAAGCCAGAAGGAAGCTTACCAAGCCTACAGTTTCTAGGCAAGAAAAAAAAGTTTATGGAACTCTTAATTTTACTATACTGAATCTAAATAGCCCAGTTTTTATGGTCTCTTCCAATAAAAAGTTGAATTACCCTTTTTGAGACCTGAAGTCTTGATGGTAACTGGTTTTCAAGCTAACCATTATTATTCCTCAGTCCTTTTTCCCTAGCAGTTTTAATATTGTTTTCAATTCCTGGTTTATTTCACTGCTATTAACCATATGAATGCGTCACAAACTAATTGCTGACATACATTGCTTTGTCTCCATACACAGTGTTGTTATACTGTTGTTCAAATCTACAGTTGTTTCTTTCAATTACTTTTTTTGACCTTGTGTATACCCAGATTTGTTTAGATGGGTTGTACTATGAAATTGAACAATGAAGTATGTTCATGCATTATATATGGGACAAATATTGAAAGAGTGAAGCCAGACAACATGCAGGGTTGTTGTTGGTTTTTTTTGATAATACTAGAACCCAGCAATTGTCTAGCGCAGTGGCCATGCTGATCCAATTTCACCTTAATTCTGTGACTGCATAGATAACTAGAAGCCCATAAAAATGAATAATACTTTAAAAGAGGCAAATATGAACAGTACTGAATTTTAGCAATGATCCTTCTTTCACAAAACAGAAACAAGAGCCCCCAATATTGACTGTTATCAGTGCTGCAGTGGCAACTTTTATATTGCACACTGAATATAATCATTAAGAAGCTTTTCAAGCCATGCTGTTGGCATGCTGTTTGCTCAGGAACAATCCTGGGAATCAAAGTGATGAATAGTTCATTTTACCTGTAGGTTTAATATATTACTTTATATCCATTTCAGTTTGGAATTTCTTAATTTATATGTTCCTGGGAAAGTATTGTTTCAGAAGAGAAAATGCTGTCCAATTTTAATTATATGTCCCTTTCCAAAGCATACCACAGTCACAGGAATTTAGTATCTTTCTTTGTGGAAACTAAAAAAGGGGAAAAAATCTTTACATACAACTAGCAAGTCATAAACGTTCCCCAATCAACACTGTCATAAACATAGTCCATCTGAATAGCAAGACAATTTATGTCCCCCAAATATTGGGAGGCATACTGAACGGAGCTAGGGTATCCCTGTTTATAAAAGCAACTCTAATCAATCTTAAGAAAATACAAAACAAGATCAGATGAACACATAGGATGGCTTTTACAAACTTTTTTTTTTTTTAAAAACCTCAGTTAAGATAGCTTTGCAGATTTTCAGATCAGTGACTATCCAGAGAGCACAAAGACTGAGCTGTTTTCAGGAAAATGTATCTCCCAAAGTTGGATAGAGTGGTATTTCAACTACTTTCAATTTATTTGATTTTTATCCTACCTTTATTACTTTGTTAAGTAATTCAAGGCAGTAAACATACATTGATACTCTTTCCTTCTCCTGTGTTCCTCACAACAGCCTTGTGAGGTAGGTTTTAATGAGACAGTGTGAATGGCCCAAAGACCCCCTCCCCCTGGCTTTCATTTATTTTATTTGTAGGATATTATATTTCTTTCCTTATGTTTAGGATTAGGCAAAGTCCTTAAGAAAATAGTCTGATTCACTTGGTCTTAGTTGGGGGGTGGAGGTAAGCTTATCAGCTCATTTCCAATTCTGGAGCATTCTTCAAGAAATCTGGAACGTTAGCCTCCCATTATCTAGAACAAGAAAAATGCCTAACAGATCTATAATTGTGCAGGAAACTGGACCAATAATTGAATGAACCTGTGGGTGTAAAGGAGATGAAAATTCCTTTAACTTTAGTTATTAAAGCTCATAAATCTAAAGGAGTGATAAACATTATGACATGAAGCATACATTTCATACAAATCAGAGTAGAAAATTTCAAGTATGTAGACTGAAACAATAGATTTTTAAGTTTTCTTTGTCACCATTTGCCAGTATGATTTGATTGCCCACCCAGCCATCCTTGTCTGTCTTCAACCCCTCTGGAACAAAATGCTAATATACATATGTAATCCCCATACCACTAGGGCTAAAATGGGACTGGAAAATACTGATTGCAATAACTCAAAAGAAGAAAATACAATATCGAACATTGAATTTTATTTGGAAGGCCTTCTTTCTATGATGAATGAAGAGTATTCCTAGCTAGCATTTCTCCTACTCACTTTAGCAGGCAGGGCAGGGTTTTATTCATGCCTGGGAAGTTAGAGAAAAAAATCCCTCAAGTTCACAATGTATTGTGATCTTGAAAATGTGCCATCACACTCTCATCCCCACCATGACTGATAGTAGCATGAAGGGAAGGGCGATGTTCTGGAAGCACTGTACCAAACATTCCAATTGGAGGAATCTTCAGTGGGATGGATTAATAATATATATAATAAATATATATAGTCCTCGACTTATGACTTAGTTAAGTGACTTGTGCTTTACAACTTTTGCCAGGCTTGTTAAATGAATCACTGCAGTTATTAAGTGAATCATGTGCTCATTAAATGAATCTAGATTCCCCCATTGACGGTGCTTGTCAGAAGTGGCAGAGAAGGTTGCAAATGGTGACCAAATGACCCTAGGATAATGGAACCATCATAAATACATATCAGTTAACAAGCGCCTGAATTTTGATTGCACGAACTTCAGGATGCTGCAACAATGTGGAAACTGGTCCTAAGTCACTTTTTTCCCCAGTGCCATTGTAACTTCAAATTGTCAGTAAATGAATGGTTGCAAGTTGAAGACTACCTGTATGTCTCCTAGAAGTCCATGGACACAACCAGTCTCCTTGTTGGAGACATTTAGAAATCAACTTTAATGCTTCAATGTGGGAGCAATATAGAATATCCCATAATCCAGGAACTCTTTCCCCATTCTTCTTGGATTCTATAAATATTTAATAGTATCCTTACAACCTTTTCCAACCAGCTGTGCGGCTTAAATAGAAAGATGATGATTGATAACCTGAAGCATTTCTAGATGCTTCTCTGTGAATATTTATGTGAAATACCCAAGCATTCATGGTGACTGATCTCCCAACACTGGATCTTCTTGTTAAAGACTGGCAATAATCACAGTAGTAATCCCCTTAATATAAAGTGTAGTCTTGGTGAAGATGAAGTCTTGGCCAACTGATATTTTCATATATTTATATTAGACAAGCTACTCAGACCATGGAATGGACATGCAAGTGAATGCAAAGGTTACTGAGACCTATTTAATACAAGTTCACTTTGTGGGTGATCAGGATATTTTCTATGTTACTGTTTCCTTTTTTATTATTGTTCCCCAAGTAAGGAACATAGTGATGGCATCTGCCAATGGCATTTTGAAGCTTGCAAAGTGGGGTGTAGAGATTTGTCATAGTGCTCAACTATGAAGGGTTGATCTTTGTTGTCAATCAATAAACTTTTGTGAACCTGATGAAAGATGATCATGGCAGATCTAAGGGAAAGGATTATCTGACCTTGGAATCATCTAGGGCCGTGATGATGAAACTATGGCACACGTGTTAGAGGTGGCACACACAACCCTCTCTGTGGGCGCGCACGCCGTCGCAGCTGCTCTTCTGGTTTCCAGTGCCGGTCACTTGGACTTCAGATTTTCAGTACTCCAACGCACACAAAGACCAGCTGGCCAGCGTGCATGCGCATGCTGGAAACCCAAAGACCAGGTGGCCAGCCTGCACATGCGCACCGGCCAGCTAATCTTTGGGTTTCCGGTGCTCCGAAATGCGTGCACACGTTCCAGTTTGGGCACTTGGTGCTGAAAAAGTTCACCATCTAGGGATTGGTTGACTGTTTTGTCAGAGTAAAAGAGGAAAAAAAATGGTGGTAAGGGTTTTGTAAAAGGGGGGGGGGTTAGCAAGCAGCAGGAAATCTTCATCTCAAAATATCTTCCCATTTCCTCTGAAAGTATACCATGAATCTTTCATTTAAAAGTTCTCCATTCTCCATACTGGAAGTGGGAGATTAATTCTCCGAGGGTGACAGCTCCCCTCAGATCTCTGCATCAAAATTAGCACTGTGAAACAAGCACACTCTTGCCTAGACATTTGGGATCCTGATGAAGCATGTGGATATTAGTTTGGTGTGCACTTCAAGTAGCCTTTAGTTAACAATCAGCTGAGGGCTCTGTTTACAACCTCTGTTTACAAATACCATTTTCTACCTTTTCCTTTCCAAGATTGCAGATCCCATCAGCATAGCTTTGAGAAATAGCTTCTCGGAGAAACAGCCTTGAAGTCCTGGAAAGCAGAGAGCATGAGGATAAGCAAGCTGAGGAGACCACTTGCAAAGGGTGAAAATCTGATCCACATATCACTGGCAGAGCCAGAAATAGCAGCCTTCCTTCCAAGGAACATCACCTTTGATCCAAGGGTCCCTTTGTCCACTTCCAAAATTAATGATCCTATCATCTCAAAGTTGTGCAACTAATACCTGCTATTTGTGTCACAGCCAAATTATGAAATAAACATACAGGTGAAGCCGCTTGAGTGATTGTGCACCCTGGAGAAAGCACTTATCCAGGGGTAGAGCTCAAGAATTGGTTGCCCTATTTGTCAGAATGCTCTCCAGAAGCATTGAAGGCAATTGTAAGACTACCTGGGTTTCTCTCATAGCAGAAGATAAAAGAAGAAGAAAAAGAGCTGTTTTTGTTGTACATCAGAGTAGGTAGGACCAGAAACATTTCACAAAGTTGCTCTCTTTTTCTTTAAGGAGATGCAAAAACTACCTCCTCTTGACAGAGCAAGTGAAACAAGTCAAAACTATGGATGCTCTCTTCCAATGCAAGAAAAATACATTATTTCCAGTCACTTAGGCAATTATAAAATTACAACTAATAGTAAATATTGTTACTGGAGGAATAAGGGAATAAGAAAGAATTAAGCAAAGGAAAAAAAAACATCCTAGTAATATTGAAAATTGTTTTTACATAAAATGAGAACTGGAAACTCATTCTAAAAGCAAACTGAAGGTCTGAGAAAAGAAATAGGAAGACAAATAAATTGATAGAAGACTGAGAGGTTTGTAAAAAATAATCAGTTAATTATTCACAAGAAGCATTTGCAATATATAGCACAGAAAAATATTGGTTGATTGCAGCTACAGAAAGAATGAATCAGCCCGTTTTATTTCTTCCTGTCCAAAGAGCTGTAGTTGAGATGACCAATTTCAAGGTCTCTGGTTTGAAAATGGACCTGTTCATTCCTGAACGCAGGATGCCTTATCCCCACCTAGCTATGATGGAAATAATACCCCTAAATTTCACTTTGCTTGAGAAAGATTTTTGACTCAAGCAACTTAAAAAAAACCACTCCAAGTTACCCTATTTTGATCTGGTTCTGGGGTGATGCCGAGGCAAAGACCAACTCTATTATTTAGTTTTGTTACTCACCTTGAAGATTTAAGATGGGGTATAAAATGATTAAATAAATGAAAGCTCTTTTATATATTCACTCGCCTTCTGCTATTGCTTACAATTCTCCTTTTTTGCTCATTTCATTATTTGACTAAGTTATTGTTTCTCGACCGTGGCAACTTAACTCTGGACTTAGTAGTTCTTCAGTATACTGTAGTGTTTTCAACTTTTAAGAGACAATATGTTACGCCTACCTCTGGCCTGATGATTTTCTAGAGAGATGCCATGCTAATCTTAACCATCAGCCAGCAGATGGTAGAAGGTATCATAATAGAAGAAAGGGAAAGAGTCTCAGATGCCAGTACAAAATCTCCCCCTTTTTACTCTATTCGGTGTTAAAAGAGCCATTTCCATCTTGGCACTCTGCAAATGTGTAGATAGTGGCTACAAATTAGTAAGAAATCTCCCCCCCCCCCCCGGCAATCAATCCAGGTGGACTGTCCACTTATCAATTGGTAAGGGGTAACTGAAACAAACTGGATAGTCTAGCACAAAAATAAATGTGACAATTATATTTCTTTTCAGATAATCCTCAAACAACATCAGAATAAGAATCAGGCCAAACTTTTCAGGCGTTGGTGGGGGAGGAAGGTAAAATAAATGGGATAGTTTTAGAGTCTTAAGATACTTGCAGCCTGTGATCTTCTGCCCTGAATTCAAACCTCCTTCAAAAACCAACAATCAGTGTCCAATATTCTTATTATCCCAATATGCATATTATTTCAATATAGTAGTTGCGATAATGAGCAGGGGCAATACACCAGTTTGATGATGGGACAGTAGAAAGAAAAGCTCAGTAGCTTTTTCTCATTGCTTAAATAAGATTTATCTTGTTTGCCAGATACATACTGTATATCTAGGTTAAAGTAAGCAAATGTCAAAGTGTATTCATATATATCTTGAAATGAAATGATTTTTTGCTTACAGTTAAAAATACTGAGAACTTCCAGGCCTATTGTTTATAAACATGGACTCTGTCCTACTAATCAAAATTGTCAAACAGGCAGCTACAGTTCTGATGATTCGTTAGTGCTTATTTATTTACTAACTAGAATGGACTTGAAACTTTTTAAAGCTGGATATGCAGTATGAAGAATAATAGTATTCTTCACGTATGCCCCAAACCCAGCGTATTCATTATGTGGATATTTATAAAACCAATGGACAAATTTAACTGTTGTAAAAACAAACATATCCAATCATTTGAGGAAAACAAATCAAGTTAAACATTTGGGCCTGCCAATTAAGTGGCACCAATTTCAGTGTGGCGAAAAATTAGCAATTTAATCTCTTGTTTCAACTGACAAACCTTCTCTAACATCAATTCACCTCTATGAATGATTCTGTTTTACTGAAACAGGTCAACTTTTTTCATAAATACATCCAGAATGGAATTTTCTTGGCTATTCTTAAATCTTTTATTGGAAAATCAACCTGATATTCATTTGATTTCTGGAATGAGGGAATGAATATTACTTTGGATGTCCTCTTACTTCTGTTTGAGTTTTGTAATTGCTTTTTTAGGTGCTTGCAACTAAACTTCCATATTAGTGCATCACTATAATTCTAAGTAACAATTTGTGAACAAGTATGCAGAGGGAAAAGTCTATTCAGCTCTTTTCAAATTTATTTTGCTTCTGTGATGGTGCTAGTGAGTATGACTCCAGGTAAATGGGAGAGGAGAATAATGTTAATTATTTCTTATTTTAAACTCAGTCCAGCAGTCTAGCCTGCTGTACAATTTTACTTGCTGCTGGCAAAATGAATTCTAAAATTAAATAAAAATGAAAGGAAGCAGATAGTATGTGCAAATTAGGCTGGATGCTATTTCAGTGACCGGCATTTCCTGGATTTTCACATAGCTCAGCAACCTTTTAAGAGCTGAGCTAATATTAAGGCTAATTCAAGCAGGCTTCTAAAAAAAATGACCATGGACAGATGGATGTTCTAAACAAAGGAAAAGAGCCAAATGAGCAAAAGAAAGAATGTCTCCTTAATTGCCATTCCTTTTGCAGGAAATGCCAGACCAAATCCAAGAAACTGAAAAAGTAAAAAGTGGGAGGGAGGGAGGGAAAGGAAGAACATTTCCAAAAAGGGTTGCTCACAACAAATGGGCCTATCCTGAAAGGGATTTATAGAGTTTTTAGAATTTATAATCCATACAAAGCTAATCCCAGATTCTGCAATGTTATAATTCTGGCATACTAGACTTTACTCTGCCTTTGCTGCCATCCCACATAGGTAGAATCAGATTTCAAATTAACTTCCAACCAATCCAAAAGGAATTGCAACACTAGCAGAAAGAGACTGAAATGAAGACAAGAAGTAATAAATCTGGGAAGAGTAGACGTACAAATTAAAGATATCTGAATAAATAATAGTATCTTGTGGCATGCTAATATTCTTCAGAACAAGTTAAGAAAGATGAAGAAAATATTGTGCCATCAGGCAAATCTTTTGTTTCAAAGTACTAATTTCTACCCAGCAGAACAAGGCAAGACCCATGACTGTACAGTAGAATTTTTCATTGGTTGACAACAGGGGAAAGTTCAGTTGAAAATCAGTGACATGGAAGGAGTTCACCTACTTTTCATTTCTGTTACCATACCTTAAAAGTACATGGCAAGTAAGAAGAGGTTTGGAGGACTATACATGAAGTTACATATGAGTTTTGCCTTCACAAGTAGCTACCTTGCATATTCAAGCTTCAAATGTCTCCATTCTGCTAAACTATCTATGTAGGGAGCAAGCCTGTTTATGGCAAAATAGTGAGATGTTTTTATAAACTGAAAAGAAAAAAAAGAGTGCATTCTCTCTTTTCCCAGTTCTTCCTTTTTAGGCTGTTTCTGTGAAAGCAACAGGAACAATTTTGCAGATGTTTACTTTTTGCAAATTTATTTGCATGGCTACATTAGGTTATTTGGCTGTAGTTATATGAAAATAAACCTAGCTTTTTGGTTCAGGAATTCAAATGAACGTAGCTAGTAGTGCTTAACTAAGCTGAGGGAACTCCAAAATCTGACTTGAGCTCCCTGATAACAATTTATCCAAGACGTGTTTTTTTCAGTGAAAATTCCATGATGTATTGAATTTATATAAGGATCATTGAGACCATTTATGTCATCATGATGACTGTATTTGTAGGTGAAAAGGAAGATTGTTGGTATTTAATAAATTCGGCTCCATTAAATTTATATAATTCTGCCCAAGATTATCTCTGTGATACCTCAGACAATAACTGAGGAACAGGTGTACATGTGTACATATTTAATTTCCTATATCTCTTGCTGTACTGCTATCCTTGTGCACAAGCAACAGCTAGTGCTATGATTTAATAGACGGCATGATTGGGGTGAAACACACAGGAGAACTAAAAAGATATCCCACAGACATAATAGAACTGCCCAAGCACCATTCTGACAGTCTGTCTTGGCTTCTAAAGATATGGAAGAAGTGAATAGATGCTAGACTTCTTGCCTGCTGGAGAGGCCAACTGAAGCTACCAGTGATAAATTCAACACCTACCTGCACAGAAACCACCAAAGTTAACAACAATTCCTTTTCATTAGATATTTCTTCAGGTACATCTAATGGTACATACATTGAGAAAAAGCTTACATTCGTGAGTCCAAACAAGTGCAAAACACAGGTCAATAGTGTTCTCAGCGAACAATGGTCTTGGTTCTTGTGAGAGCCTTCATACTGCAGGGTAATCAGATTCAACAGTAGATCAGGATGATGATGCTTTCTGTTTCTTCTGAACATATCAGTCCAACCCCAATCGGTGAAAAGGATCAATTCATGTAGATTGCAGATTTGTGTCCACCCCAATGCACAGCCTTCAGCACACCTGCTCTCATTAATCTGTATGTTAGAAGAAGGCAGAACTGAAGTATCAAAGTTTGCAATGTTTATGGATATATATATATATATATATATATGTATGTATGTATGTATGTATGTATGTATGTATGTATGTATGTATGTATGTATGTTTTTTATTTGTGCTGATAAATAAATAAAGGGAGACTAGTATAGATCTATTTCAAGCTATTTAGCTCTCATCAGCTAGCCATACCCTTTACTGGGATTTGAACCTGGGCTATATTACATACTAGGCAGCCTTCTTAGCCATTAGGCCACAGGCTGTAATCCTACATACATACATACATACAATTACCTTATTGTTGTCAGAGCCCCAAATAAAATAAATGACTGTAATAAAATTAAGAACAACTAAAAAAAACAGGCATGTTTATTCTTACTAAATCAGATCAACATCTACTAAACTGAGCAACTAATATCAACCAAATCTTGGGTATCTTCAGGAAATCCACACACAGAGCATAATAGGAATAGCCATTCTCTGTACAAAGCTATTGTGGTTGATCTGCTTTCTGTGATCCTTAGTGAAGCTAATCCAAAAGAATAACAGAAGGGAGTTGTGGTTCAGTATTACTCCTATGATCATAAAATCAGTCAGAACTAAATGCTATTATGAATTTTTTTTAATATAGCCTCTTTCTAAAAGAAAGGTGACTCTGAATTTAAAACATTGTCCTTCCTCCATTCAAAGGGGATTTTATATACTGAAACCAATTTATCTGCCTCCATCGTCTTGTTCCGAAGTAACAGAATTGAAAGGAATGAGCCCTTCCATTTTAAATGCAAAGTATTAAAAAGTCATCCTTTCAGGTAAATACAATCCACTTTACACATTCAATATTTTTTATTAGAATAATTATAGCAATAGGACCACCTAAAATACTCGTTATCAGCAGAAACTTTGTTCATATTGATAGTCAGACCTGTTCCAGGTAGTTAGTAGAGAAACTTTTTTATCAATTAATGTTTGGTTTAAAAAGTATTGGTTCACTATAGGAATGACTATATAAGTGGAGACTGGGGAGGTAAACTTTTGAGTGATCACAGGCCAAAATTAATGATCATGGCCTTTTGGGGGCTGCAGGAAATCTTTCAAAGACATGTTGATGTCTTGGAAAGAACAAGTTTGAATATTAATTCCCTCCCTCTTTTTTCCAAGTATTTAAGGGTGGGAACAGGAGCAAAATAGCCAAAAATAAGGATGATTAAAATCCTTGAAAAAGTGACACAAGGGCTGTATACTGGCAGTAACATTTTGGATTGTTCTAGGGGGACTGTGGGAGGTTGAAAACAGAAATAGGAAGAATTCTCAATTTCTGGAATTACCCTGCTTTCATTTCCATTCTTATTTTGGGAGGAAAAAATAACATTTCCTACCAATCATATTGGTGCTAAGGTACAATATCTGAAAGTAGTTGGAACTGTAAATGTTACATTAGGATGCTATATATGGCCTGTTGGATACTCATTTCCTAACTCAAACTGGTTAAATATGCTTTGGAAGATATTGGGAAGAATTTGCTTAGTTCTGCAATTTTTTATACTAGTATTCTCTAGATACATATACAAATTTTTTATACTAGTATTCTCTAGATACATATACAAATAGGAATTGCTTCCTCTGACACTTCTAACTTATAAAGGTGACTATGAATTACTCTCTCAAAGAATTTACTCCCCAGGCAGTCAATGTTTTCTCAGATTATGAGTTGTTGATAGAATCCAAAGCACAGGAAGCATAGAAATACTACAATGTGTGCCATAAAGTATAAATTTCAAAAAAAAAAATTAAACCATTCTCATAAAATTCTGATAAACCCTACCTCCCCCCCCCCCCCCGATTTAACTGTAGTGTGTTTCCCATTTGCAAAAGAAGCAACCCCACTATACCTTTATTTCCCAAGATGTGATATTCAGGCCCCATAAATAATTAGATCCATCTCTGGGTGGTACTTCTCCGAAAATGCTTAGCAAGGGTTTAAGGGGCATTTGATGTGTCCTTATAATAGGGGCCAAGGCAGGCGACTTCCAGCAGTCACTTGGAACAAGGGCTGATCACTGTTGGAGTAGGGGGATAAACCAAAGCCACATTCACTCGCTCGTTACCATTCTTCGGACAGATGATCTCAGTTACTCCCTCTGGCCTGGGCTGACTTAGCAATTCTCCTGAAATAAAGGGAATAGAGTAAGCTAATGTAACAATTTTGCATTTAGATTTAGATTCACAAAGGTGGTAAATTTCCAGTCAGCTACAGGAACATGTAATTGAAATGTAATTGACTAGTTGAAGATGAATATAATAAGAAAAAATTACCCAATATAATGACAATATTGATAAAATCAGATGGCTAAAGAATTATAAATGTCCTTGATGAAAGTTAATATGCATCATTAACGCTACCTTTACATTACTTACAGCTTTGTAAACGCCAGATATATTTTCCTTAATTGTCCATTTTTGCATGAGGAAATACTAGAAAGAGACTGAAATTCAGAAGACATAGAGATGTGCTCCCTAAGACTAAGGTTTCAATAAATAAACTATAATTAATAGATATAAAAAATCTGGAGGCAGACAAAATTACAGACTCACAACTTTAATCTTTCTCAATATAGAGATTTCTTAGATATTAAAATATAGTGAATTTGCATGAAACAATCCCAAACTACTAGACTAGATCAAGGTCTATTCGTGTCAATGTTTATTGAAAGTATATCAGCATTTGGCTATTTATGTAGTACTATGTTACACAAACATAAAAATAGAAGTCTATTTCTACAACTCTCCCTCAAATCCCTGGCTGAATAAGTAATTTGCGACAGAATTTTGAACAATACATTAAAATATTTTAAAGGGTGAAAATCCATAATAATATTTATCTTCTGATCAGGGAATAACTTAGCTGTCTGAGCATCTGTGCTATTTTATTTTTCATTTTATCTATTCTACATAATTCCACAGCATGACAGAACTTCTGCCACAACAGTAAGAGACACTGGCCAAGTGAATTAAATAAGCCACATGCAATTGATAAATACATGCAATCATGTGTCAAACTATGAAGATGAAAAATAAAACTTAATCAGCTTGAAATACATATAAAATCAGCCTGTGACTCCATCAAATGGCCACTGCCAAGTGTTAATATGTTCTGCATTCTCATTTTCTGTTCTGCTCTGACTTATGTTAAATTGGCTTTCCAAATAAACTGAGAATAAAAGCTGACAAAAGTTAAAACTAGCAATCCTGACACAGTGTCTCTTCTTGAGGCAGCAAAACCTGCAATTCCATATTATGGAAGAAAAACCCAAATATGGAATCTGGACTCAGGTTCCCACAACTCTCAGCTGTTTTTTTAAAATAAGATGCTGTGCAAAGTGGATTTAAGAGATGCAAAGATAAGCATTATAGCGTACAAATGAAAAACCACAGAAATCTTAAGAAAGTTAGGTGAAACGAGATTGTGCTCAAGTAAACAATTCCAAACATTATAGGAATGTTATCTGAATGGAAAAAAATAAAACATTAATAATCTCTTGCTTTACTGAATTAAACCCCAAGTGAGAAAATATACATGCTTTACAGATCAGTGTCACAAAGTCATGTTGCCCGAGCAAATTACTGACTTCTGTTCTTCACAAAGTAAAAAAAGGGAGCGGGCTGTGAGGACCTATAAATGCATTAGTCTTCTTTACTGACAAAATCTCTTCCATTTAGAACATAATAGCATTCTTTCAAAGGAATGACACACTGCACTGAAAACCTCCCTCTGGCTGCTACAAACCATTTCATAAACTTAAGAGATCATTTAAAAAAATCTCTTAGCATGTTTTTTAAGGCGATTGCCGGGGCACCTATCAAACAGGTTGACAAAGGAGGGAGAGTTGTTATCATGAATAAAGTGGATTACAGAATAACAGAGTTGCATGGAACCTTGGAAATCTTCTACTGCAACTCCGACTAGAATGAATGTATGAGGAGTGTCTGTTGTTTTTAAATTGTTTTGTCGTTATGTGTTTTTTTTATATTTCTTGTAAGCCGCCCAGAGTCCTTTGGGATTGGGCGGCATATAAAAACTCCAAATAAATAAATAATAAATAAATAAATAAACCCCCTGCTAAAACAGGAGACCCTGCACCATTTCAGACAAATGATTATCCAATCTCTTCTTGAAAATTTCCAGTGATGGAGCACCCACAACTTCTGAAGGCAAGCCATTCCACTTATTAATCGTTTTAACTGTCAGGAACATTCTCCTTATTTCTGGGTTGGATTTCTCCCTGATAAATTTCTTGCAATCGTTCTTCATGTGTTTAGCCTCCAGTCCTCTCAATCATCTTTGTTGCTCTTTTCTGCACTCTTTCTAGATTGAGGCACAAAACGAATACACCTCAAGATTAAGATGCAAAAACATCTCCAAGGATAATTGTCAAAATTATCCTTGCACAATAGTGCATGAACAACATAGTTAAGTACAATAAATGCAAGATTCAAATTTAGTTCTATCGCTATTATGACTGCATAGCCAAAATTCTTTCTGTACTGCCATAACTCCCACTACCTTATCACTGAAACTTGTCACATAAGCTAAGAATGTTTATTTTCCAAACTCCAAAATTAAATAAATGTAAATAAATCTAAGTATGAGTAGTCCTCGACTTATGACAATTGACCCCAGAATTTACATTCCTAAGTGAGAACTCTGCTAAGTGATTATCTAATTTTATGACTTTTCTTGCCATTTGTTAAGTGAATCACTGCAGTAATTAGTAATACGATTAAATGAATTTGACTTCCCTATTGACTTTGCTTTTCAGAAAGTAGCAAAAGATGGTCCTATCACCCTGAGACACTGCAACAGTCATAAATATGAACCAGTTATCAAGCATTTGACTGTAAGTCATGTGACCATGGGGATGTTACAATGGTCATAAGTGCAAAAAAATGGTCATAAGACACTTTTTTTCAGTGCCGTAACTTTGAACAGTCACTAAATGAATTGTTGTAAGTTGAGGGCTACCTTTAGTTTTAATGACCAAAATGAGTGGCGTAGATGCTTGCCTCCCATTCAGAAGGTTGAGAGTTTAATACTAAATAGCAGCAGATATTTGTCTTCACAAAGAAAGCATTGGATACAAAGAAAAAATATCTGCTGCTAATTCTGTGTGGTGTCAGGAAGAGCATCCGGCCAGTAAATGCTCAGCTCCATCCAGTTGTTTTGACTCTGCCTCGAATTAAGGGATTACAGGGTCTTGAAAAGGGAGATTTGATGGTAATTTGGGTTGTCATTTTGAGACCACCTGCAGTTTCCCTAAGATAGTGATGGCGAACCGTTTTTGGCTCTCGTGCCATAAGTGGGGGGGAGCGCGGGGGGGTCGTGCGTGGCCATGCCGCACCCATATTGCAATGCACGATCCCCCCCATGTGCATGCATGCATGAGCCGCGACCCCCACATTTTTTGCATGCTTTTTTTGCCCTCCCCAAGCTCCAGAGGCTTTATAGGAGCCTGGGGAGGCAAAAGCAGCCACGGAGGTCCTCCAGAGGCTTCAGGGACCTTCAGGCTTCCCTGAAGCCTCCGGAGGACTAAAAATGACCTTCTGGTTTGCTCATAGGGCCGTTTTTAGTCCTCTGGAGGCTTCAGGAAAACCTCCTGAAGGTCCCTGGAGCCTCCAGAGGGCTTAAACCATCCCTATGAGCAAACCAGAAGTCCGTTCCCGAACTTCCGGTTTGCCCATAGGGCCGGTTTTCTGCACTCCGGAGGCTTCAGGAAAGCTTCTGAAGCCTCTGGAGGGCCTCCGGGAGGGGCGGGGGGGCTCTTTTCGCCCTCCCCAGGCTCTTATAAAGCCTCTGGAGCCTGGGGAGGGCAAAAAATGACTTTAAAAAAAGGCTGAACTCAGTTGGCCAGTGCGCACATGCATGCTGGCCAGCTGACAGGGCAATACCTCATGTGCCCTGACAAATGGCTCAGGTAGCACGCGTGCCATAGGTTCGCCATCCCGGCCCTAAGACTACCAGTGGTCCCAAGGCCAGATACATGGAACTCAAGCCTTGGCTTCTCTGCCATAAGAGACCTATTTTCTCTTGAAAATGAAGCTAATTGTGAAAGAATTATATAGGAACTAAAGCTGTGGATAAGATACTTTACCACAAGTATCTCTCCTCAAAAAAGTCTATCAGTTTATCAGGCATACTTGGAACTTTCACTTCTTTGAAGTAAAGAAAGATCTTTAGTGGGTTGTTCACAACTGTGTTTAGTTGTTCACAGAACATTTGCTAGCAGTTTAGATTCTCCCTCCTGCACTTCACATTCTGAAAATCTGATTTGAAACGTTGGGAAATTCTCTGAAACATCTGGTGGCATCATGAGGAGAGAAAAGCAAGGCCAAATCCCATTGCACAATTGGAAGCTCACTTGCATAACATTCAACGTAATTCATTCAGTGTTTTAGTTCCAAAGAAATCTGTTCCTAGAGAACTGCATTAGTGCTTGTCCTAGCTTGTTTTTACATAACATTATTATTATAGCAAGCTTTTATATCTTGTTTCAACTGAATGTGTTCTCAGCATTTTCTTTTTCTGAGCCAGAACATCTACTAGTTTAATTTTATATTCCTTTTATGTTCATCAACTGAAACACTTGTGGTTTAAGAAGAACATTGAATTGACAAATGTCTTTTAAACAATTGGTTCATAGGGAAATTCATTATAGTTGAGTTCTCATTAATCTATTAGATCAGTCTGGACTAATGCTAACCTACCACATATTTAAGAAAAAAATGTCTAATTTCATTCTAGTTGTCTTCCCTGCCAGTATAAGATATATTTTATATTATATATCTACATATCTGCCTACCATTTTTCCACATAGGTTTGACAATTAATGCTGCTACAATTAAATTGGTGTTGGCATCTAATTTTACAGTATTTGTTATTTTTATGGAGAAAAAAGAGTAGGAGAAAGTTTCCTTTTTACAGTGTTTACATCCATCCAATTTTTGCTCATAATGTTCTTGATTATTTAAAGGCAAAACTTTGAGAAGATGCTTAAATAACTCTCGGTTCAGGGTTCTTCAGATAGATCACTTAATGAACATGATGAAAGGGATTATCCCAGGGCTGTCAAACTCGCAGCCCATAGGCCAGATGTCTCACACACTGGCCATGCCTACGCCTGGTTTAGCGAAGGGGGAAATGTTGTGATATGTCACACGATGACGCCGTGACAACCCCTAGTTTACTCTAACAGTCTAAGCCTCCATCAATTTGGTTTCCTGTAACTACTATGGAGAGAAATGCCAGGTATTAGCATGCTATAATGCAACTTCTGAGCAATATATACTGCTCCAAAAGAAATAGGCGCACTTTCTAAAATATTTAAAATATATAAAGTATTCTGAGCCCTGAAAATGGGATAAAAATAGGGTTCTTGACATGAGAAACACATATGGCTCACTTCTGGTTTAGAGAAACTCATCTATTCAGCTGCTACCACATCACACTAAACTGTAATGTGGTTTGTCTGCTTTTGACATATCCCAATGTGCAAACTCAAGCAATGTGGTTGGTAAGCCATAATTTATGCCTTAATCTCATCTGTGAACCAGACCACTATGGCCATTTAACAAATCATGGTTGAAACAAATAACGGCTTGTTACTGTATGTAAATTATCGACTGTATAGGTATATGCAACAAATCAAATTCAAATTTAAAAGATGGAGTACAAAATTAAGAGAAAAAAAATGGTCCAAAAGTAATTGAAAAGTAATTTTGTTTTCTGCTTTCAAGAATACATGTAAATTATTTAATTCCTACTTTTCAATATGGCAAGCATTCAATTCTGACTTACTATTTTTGTTTTGGTTTACTATTTCTATTAAGCCAATAAACCATACTAGTTGGGGCTAATTGAGGTTGTAGACTAAAACATGGAGAGGGATTACACATAAGATACAGATATAGTAATTTCAGGAAGTGTTATTATAATGACAAGTAAATGCACATAGAGGCATGTAATGTATGTTATGTACATATAAACACACACTTTGGATACTATTTCTAACACTTTTTTCCCTTCTCCAACACTGGATTCTGTTCCCCTGAACTTTATTTCTATGCTATCAATTCCTGGAGAAAGATAGATGGTTCACAGGTTGTTGGAAACAGTTCTGGGACTTGATAAGATCAAACTAATTTTAGTACAGAAACTGTGTTTTAAAAAGGGCGTTGGTACTTACCTGATACGCCTCTTCTCATAGTGGGGGGAGGAGTATCCAGGATGGGTTTGACCTTATCCTCTCGTGATTGGTTTGAGTCAGATAAGCTCTTTGGGCTCCGCCCCCTGGAGGTGAGCCTGCCCAGTTTTATGACGAAAAGCTCTCTCCGACTCGTTGCATCATTCACTCCAGACTCTTGATTCAGGTGTTTTTTTTTTTTTTTTTTTTTTGTCTTCAACATCAATAATTAAATAACAATATAACAATGAACATAACACTTAGTTGTACAAACCTAGTCAGGGAGGGACTGGATACTCCTCCCCCCACTATGAGAAGAGGCGTATCAGGTAAGTACCAACGCCCTTTCTCCATAGTGAGGGGGGAGGAGTATCCAGGATGGGACGTACCAAAGCCTGCACGTCCCTAGGGAGGGAGATCCCTGAGACCATATGTCCCCCACTCAGGCCTGTTGAGGCATGGGTCCAGCCCTGTGAACCACCTGCAACACCCTGCGGCCGAACGAGGCCTCTGCCGAGGCAAAGGAGTCCAACTTATAGTTCCTAACAAAGGGAGAGGGGGAAGCCCACGTGGCTGCCCTGCAGATTTCGGCCAGGGATGCTTGTGTGGCCCAGGCCGTGGATGTGGCTGCACTCCGTGTGGAGTGGGCTGTGATATGATTTGGTGTCCGTAACCCCTGCGATTGGTAAGCAGTGGCAATGCAGGTTCGCAGCCACCTGCCGATAGTGGTGGAAGTTA
Source organism: Thamnophis sirtalis (assembly GCF_051295495.1). Taxonomy (NCBI): domain Eukaryota; kingdom Metazoa; phylum Chordata; class Lepidosauria; order Squamata; family Natricidae; genus Thamnophis; species Thamnophis sirtalis. The sequence continues at coordinate 103,861,743 of NW_028261385.1, read as the reverse complement.
CCTTATTACCCAGGGATCCTGGTTGGAAGGAGACAAACAGGGCTTCGGATTTCCTGTTTGGCCTGGTTCTCCTGAGGAAAATCCTCAGAGCCCTCCTAACGTCCAGAGTGTGCCACTTCCTCTCCAATGGGTGAGAAGGATCTGGACCGAAGTTGGGCAAAATCAGTTCCCGGGCTCGATGGAAGCAGGAGCACACCTTGGGAATGAAGGATGGATCCAGCCGTAACACCGCCCTATCTTGGTGGAAGACACAGAGATCCTCCCTGGTGGACAGCGCCTGCAGTTCGGATATCCGCCTGGCGGAAGTGATGGCCACCAGGAAAGCCACCTTCAGGGTCAGGAACTTAAGGGAAACTGCTTGTAATGGCTCAAATGGGGCACCCGTTAGAGCGTCCAATACCCTGTGTAAATCCCAGGAAGGGTACCTGTGTACCGTAGGTGGTCTGAGGTTGGAGGCCCCCTTAAGGAATTGCCTGACCATGGGATGGTGTGTCAGGCACTGATTTCTGCCACACGGGAGAACTGATGAGATGGCTGAGACCTGTCTCCTAATTGTGTTAGGAGCTACCCCTCTATCCAGGCCCGCCTGGAGGAAGTCCAGAGCCTGAGGCACCGTAGCCTGGATGGGGATGGACCCCCGGGAGTTGCACCAAGAGTCAAAGGCCCGTCACGTGGAGCCATAGATGCGCTCTGTGGAGGGCCTGCGGGCGGCCTGGATAGTCCTTATCACCCTGGGGGGGAAGAGGTCTTTCCTCAGGATGCTCCGCTCCACCGCCAAGCGGTCAACTGGCTGCAGCTTCCGCTCCAAGTTGTCCCCTTGGTCCGGTTGAGCCAGCCGGCTCTGATGAACCCACCCCTGCTGTATGTTCTGCCCTCAGCGAATGTTGTCTAAATTCATAGGCTATCTGAGGTGCTTCTGCGATCTCTCATAGTCGGGCATCCCATTCTGAGTTTGTGGTGGGTTCTGGCATGGGGACCAGCCTGTCTGACCCTTTTTCTCCCCCCCCCCCCCAGCCATAAGGGTGCTATGATTCTATGGCTAGGATTAGCGCAGAGATATTCAGAATGTAAACACAGACGGAGTTTAATGGGTGGCCACTAGAGTGTAAAGATGGAGTGAGGGGAGCTAAGGCTCACAATAAAGGCCTGCCACAAAGGTAAATTAATAATAATAACAACAAGAACCACAACCACAATAATAATAATGAAATAGAATAAAATACAAAAGGGGGCATCTTCCCGCCTGATAAAACCAAAAAAGATTAAGGAAACGATTGGTCCCTTGCTGGGAGAAGGGGCCCGAAGGTGACAAGCAGCAGGGGTAAGCCGAACTATTTAACTCGTGCTTGGCATCTGTCTTTACCCGAAGGGATAAACAATCCAACCTATCAAAAACAGCATCCCAAATTCAGATTAGGAACCCAAGATGAGATAGGGAAGAATGGCAGCCTGTCTATCTTAGGCAAGGTCCAATTCCCAGGACCGGGTGGGTTACACCCAGGGGTCTGAAGGAGCTGGCGGACAAATTCTCCAAACAACTGAAACTATATCTATCAGAGATCCTGGAGTGCTGGAGAACCACTATAGAATTGCTGATGTGATTTTCCCCCCCCCCCTTCAGAAAGGAAGAAAAAACCATCTCGAGAGCCCAAGGCCCACATGGGTTTGTCAAAAACACATCATACCAGACTGGCCATATTAGATTACGGTGGCAACCCTAGTGGACCATAGGAATGCCATTGATATAGTTAACTTGGACTTCAGCAAGTCCTGATAAGGTAGACCATAACCTACTATTAGGTAAGTAGAAGAATGTGGGTTAGACCTAGTCACCCCAGGTGCCTTGGTAACTGGTGTACCCACCTGTACTCCTCAGTGGAACTGCCTCTTCATGGAGGGAAGAGTGCAGGGAGTCTCCCAAGGTCCAGTGTTGAGCCCAGTACTCTTCAACATCTTCATCAGTGATTTGAATGAGGGTGTTAGGTGTGTAAGCTAACATTTGGGATAGCAAAATATATGCCATGATAGTAGTACTGTTCCTTTAAGAACTGCTGTTATCTCAAGCGGTCATAAGAAGGAGCCGGAATGACTGTTAGCTCTTTGTTTGTTAACGGCTGATGAGGGGGGGGGGTCATCAGGTTAGCAGATGAACCCCCGGCTGGCCGGAATAGCCAACACTTCAGAATACAGGCTAAAGCTACAGAAGGATCTTGGTACCCTTGAACATTGGGCACTACCTAGGAAAATGGGATTCAAGGAAGTAATGTTCTACCTTTAGGCAATGAAGGTGAAGTGCACAGGTACAGGATACCTTGCTCCACAGTAGTAACTGTGAAAGGGATCTTGGGAGTCCTAGTGGACAACCCCTTTAATGTGGGTCAGCAGTGTGCAACCGCTGCCAGGAGAGCAACACAGTTTTTGGCTTCATAAACAGAGGACTAGAATCAATCTCCCGTGAAGTGTTAATCCCACTTTTTAAGGTCTTGGGAGGCCACACTTGGAATTCTGCACTCAGTTTGGTCCCCATGATGTAGAAGAGATGTGGAGACTCTTAAGGAGAGTGCAGAGAAGGCAACAGGGGATCAGGGTACTGGAGACTAAAGCCTATGAAGAACGGTTGCAGGAACTGGGTAGGTCTAGTCTACTGGAAGGAAGGACTAGGGGAGACGTGATAGCAGTGTTCCAATATCTCTGGGGTTGCCACAGAGAGGAGGCTGCCTGACTATCCTCTAAGGCACTTGAGTGCAGAACAAGAAGCAATGGGTGGAAACTAAACAAGGAGAGAAGCAACCTAGAGCTGAGGAGAAATTTCATGACAGTTAGAACAATTAATCAGTGGAACAGCCTGCCTCCAGACATTGTGAGAGCCCCAACAGTTTTTAAGAGGCTGTTGGGTGGCAATGACAATAGCAATAGCAGTTAGATTTATATACCGCTTCATAGGGCTTTCAGCCCTCTCTAGGTGGTTTACAGAGTCAGCCTAATCAACCATAGGAAGCCATTTGTCTGAGATGGTATAGGATATCCTGCCTGGGCAGGGGATTGAGCTAGAAAGCCTGCAGGTTCCTTCCCATTCTGCTATTGTATTGCATAGTATTGTATTGTATTGCATTAGCCGTTTGCCTAGTCACCCCCACCCTTGGAAGGTCTTCAGTAACCTGATTGGGGGCTCCATTGGGAGCTGCACTTTAGCAGCTGGGCTGAATATTCTCCCCCCCCCTGCGTTTTTCCAGGCTGCAGCGGGCTGCCGGCTTGGGATTAACAAAACAAAACACAGTTTTTGCTACTGGGGCCAGTAAGCCTCTCGCCTCTCCCGTTCTGTCTCCTAATTGAGGGAGAGTTTTCTTAAGGGGGAATCAAGAAATAGCCATGACAAACAGAGCTTGCTGGATGCCGGTCAGCCTCTCGCCCCCCCCTCTGTCTCCTAATTAAAGGAGAGTTTCCTTAAGGGGGAATCAAGAAATAGCCATGACAAACAGAGCTTGCTGGATGCCGGTCAGCCTCTCGCCCCCCCCCCCCTCTGTCTCCTAATTAAGGGAGAGTTTTCTTAAGGGGGAATCAAGAAATAGCCATGACAAACAGAGCTTGCTGGATGCCGGTCAGCCTCTCGCCCCCCCCCCTCTGTCTCCTAATTAAAGGAGAGTTTTCTTAAGGGGGAATCAAGAAATAGCCGTGACAAACCCAGCTTGCTAGGGATGTCGATCAGCCTCCTAATTAAAGGAGAATGTTCTTATGGAGGAAGCCTTCTCCTGTTACTTGGCAGCCAGAAAGGTAGGGGGGGGGTGGTTCTTCCGGCTTGGGGGGGGGGTTGATCCACCACCTGCCTCTTTAACTCCTTTTTGCCCTTTGCTGCCTCCCTCGCTCTTGGCTAATGCCTCTGCGATCGGCTCTCACCTTTGTAGGTCTCCTCAAGTGGTGGTTGTTGTCCTGCCGGCCTCCTGAGCTGCTGGGGGCCGCCATCTTGGCCACGTGGCTTCAAGATGGCCCCCGGCTCCAAATTCAAAAGGCTTCTCTTTGCTGGAGCACATGGGAATGGCTTTTGCCTTTTCAAGCTTGCCATGCGGTTGCCGCTCATCTCCCGCAGCTGTTTTAGAGCCTTTCCGGCTCTCACCTTGTCCACTGGTGATAGCTGCCAGCACAGGTTTTCCTTTTTTAAAAAAAAAAAACCTCGTGGCTGAGGGGAGCGGAGGAGCGCTTCTGCTCCTGAGAAGCCTCTCATCAAGGGCTGCCTCTAGGAGGCATGTGTGCCCGGTTCTCCTGCTTGCCCGGCAACGGTCCTCACAGAGTGACTCCACCTCACTCAATGGCCAGGGCAGCGTGCCGCCCCAGAGGGCTTGTGGCAATCCGGTCGTTGCAGGAGGAGGCTGCGATGAAGGGAGGCAGGGTTCGCCGGGTCCAAGTTTATTTTCTTTAATCCTTTGAAAATTACTGGAGGTCTGGAGAGGTGCAACCTTTCCCTTGATTGGGGTGAGTCAAATCTCCAGCTCTTACAAGCCTCAGCTGTTGGGGCTGCCTGCTAGAGGCTTTTGCCCGTCCTCCTGGTTGGGGCTGTCTGCTAGAGGCTTTTGCCCTTCCTTCTGCTGCCTGGCCAAGCTCCTCACTGAGAGTCTTCGGATGTCCTCAGTGTCCAGGGCAGCCTGCCGCCCCGGGGGGCTAGTGGCAGACCCAATCCTGCAGGAGGAGTGAAGCAGGGAGGCAAAACTCGACGGGTCCAAATGAATTTTCCTTTAGATCCTAGTAAATTCCTGGAGCTCTCGAATGAGCAACATCTCACGATCGTTTTGAGTCAGAAAACTGGGCAGGCTCACCTCCAGGGGGCGGAGCCCAAAGAGCTTATCTGACTCAAACCAATCACGAGAGGATAAGGTCAAACCCATCCTGGATACTCCTCCCCCCTCACTATGGAGAAAACTGTCCTGCACATAATCCAGTCCAAATGAGTATCAAATAAATAACTGAAGCAACTTAAATAGGATATACAGCACCAATTTATTCTTGATGTTAAAGATAAAAATAAGCTTTTTACCAGACAGACTTCCCCTACATAGTGTACTTTTAGGCTCCCAAAAATATTCAGGCATTTGTAACTTTGAAATACATACTTGTGTGGTACATACAGATTAAAATATATGAGTAATAACTGCAACTAATTCCAAAGTATTTCCTCACAGAGCAGACTGTGGCTTCTTAACTGGAAGAATGGTTCGATCTGGTACCATTGATACCATTTTTATCTAGTTGGGTAATAAAATGTCTGCAAGGAAACAACCAAGCTCAGAGAGCATCAAGGACCCCACTATTAGATTTGGAGTAACCTGCCAAGAAGTTGTGTGGATATTTTGGACTTCAGCTTTCATCAGCTCCAGAAATAGAATACTAAGATATTATGGAAGGTGTAATCCAAAACATCTATAATTATTTTGCCTATTCTTGAATCGCTGCATAAAACATATTTGTTACTATCAGGATGCTGTATTTCTCTGGGAAAGAACAGAGAAGTAATATAAACAGCCACAGATCCTCATAAAAGCTTTTTACTAAAGATGTTAATGTGTTCCATTATTCATGGTAAGGATATCAATCTATCTAATGGTTTTCAAATGGATGGCTTAATAACTGTTCAAAAGCTGATCAAAATAAACAATTTACCATTATCTTCTCGGATCACAAATCTACCCTCTATAATCTGTGGTTTCTGTTTGCATATCACAAAACAAGCTTAGCAACAGGGAGCAGATTTCTTTTAAAATAAATCTAATTAGAAAACCCATTTATCTACTGGTAATGGCAAAAGGATTAGTGATGTCAGGCATTACACAATTGCAGAAATGAAATCAAAATAACTCCAAATTATCTCTTAGAAAAACTTAAGCCTATACTGTAATCAATCATACCTCATTCACGATAATGTGGATAAATAATAATACTGATTCACAATAATGGAAGACGAAGTGGGGCTGGTACCAACATAGCCCAGGCATCCTTTTTACTGCCACTCTATAATCTTTTCCCACCTTTTAAAAAAACATTATTCTAATATTTTAAAATTAAATAAGATGAATACTGCAAAGAAAAACACCATATTTAGCTAAAGGAATGAGTTTTGACTCCACAAAGATTCCATTAGGATAATTCACATTCTTGTAAATCTTTTTTTCATGAGTCATCTTGTTCCCTATGATGCAAACAAGGTCTCCTGTGGCAACCATTTTGTGAATGTGCCTACCACATGCGCTCAATATTTCAAATATGCTAGTTGAAACAGGTTACCTACTCCTGAGACATGTGATTTGCAACCGATGGAAATAAATGTAAAAGAATGTTATACAATGTTTTTAACATTTCACCCCAGAAATGAAGACTAGGGTCCTGAGAGCCACTTTAGGTTAAATTTCCTAGAAGAATCATAGTCACTGGTGCTATTTTTATGATGACAAGATCAACATTATCAAAAATTTGTATTAATCTATCATTAACAAGGCATTTAATATATTTCTGTTGAAATGCAATTTGTCTGTGTGAGACTCTTCACTGGATGTTTCTTTCTGTTTTATAAAGTCCCTTTCCCAACAAGCTGCAAAATATTTTCTCTATTTCATTGTTAGCCTTGGGATGAAACAGCTTGATTCTTGCATTTTGGAGATCAGCTGAACAATTTAATTCCAATAACAGAATAACTTTATGGACCTATTCATTAGGAATAACAGATAGAGATCCTTATAAAGATACAATTCATCATTTAAAACTCCAGCGAGCAAACAAAGTTTCACAGTAGCTTTTCTGTTAGAAAAATAATGCCTTTTCTGTTGCTTTATGTAAAGATTCAGTTCTGAAACACCACAACTGATGTCAATAATTTCTCTTAATTTTAATGCTTTTCAGTATTTGCAGCAAAGTAGGAAAGTCCGTTTTGAGTTAAGCCCAACTCCTACCCGCTTCCTAGACAGGCTACATATGGTTTTCATAGCAGCAGTATGGATGTGTTTTTGCTTTCCCCATCTTCCAAGCTGATTAGACTTCTCAGTCTAATTTACGGCTTTGGTTATATTCATGAAATCATCAGGAGCTGTGTTTGATTCAAAGGCATTTTTTACCTTGACCTGTAGCTATAGCTACATTTAAAATATACCTGCCTGTGGAAAATTAGTTGAACAGAATAAAGGCTAAACTGACACTTTCCTGTCTTCTGATCCTAAGGCTAACTAATAGATCTAACAGATTCCAGTGTGGTTTACTATAACATCTTAGTACAAAATATCATTTTAAACAATCTTGTATAAAACCATGTGACAACCCACAATTTGAATAAAATTAATATTTCATGATAATTTTGTAGGCCAGTTTTGATATGATAGTAATTCAGAACCCTTCAGAGAGGCAAAATTTCATAAAAAGTGCAATCACCCACTTTTTTGAAAGCTACTGCACAACTGAAATAAATGGGGAAATTGCAATTTGCACCCAATTGTCTTGGCTATATGAGCTATCAAAAAGGGAGTTATAAACTAACTAGTGCTCAGAACACAACGGATCAAGGGCACCTTGATTTAATACCTTGCTTAGCTTACGCTGGAATGAAGATCTCTACTTCTTACTATCCTAACAAGGTAAAATAGAGATTACCTGGTTTGTTTTGTCACTATCACTAACAAAAGGAATTATATGGGAACAGTTGGACTGCAGGCAGCTTAATTTGCTTCCAATAAGAATTCTGAATTGGAATTCCAGAATTTCAAAATACTGGACCTCAATGTTTCTTGAATTAATTGCTATTGGTTGGATGGGATTAAATTTATACATTTCAAGAGATTCACAAGAGTATGTTTTTAGGCCTCTTCTCCACACTCCTGGCAGCAGGCTTTCTTTCAGATGGGAGGAGATATTACCACCTGGAACACTGTGGTCCCTGAATTGCACTTTTTATTTTTATTAGTTGTAGTCATCGACTTACAACCAGAATTGAGCCCAAAATTCCTGTTGTTAAGTGAGACATTTGTTCAGTGTGTTTTGCTCTTAACAGCTATTAAGTGAATCACTGCAGTTGATCAATTAGTAACCTGGTTGTTAAGTGAATCTGGTTTCCTGTTGACTTTGCTTGTCACAAAAGGTGATCACATGGCCGTGGGATACAGCAAAGTTCATAAATCTGAATCAGTTGCCAAGCAGATGAATTTTGATCACATGATCATGGGGATACTACAAAGGTCGAAACTGCAAAATGTTCACAAGTCACATTTTTCAGTGCTGTTGTAACTTTGAACGGTCATTAACCAACTGTTGTAAGTCAAGAGCTACCTGTATTGTCTCTGAAAGAAGGCTAAGAGGGAGCAACAGTTCACTGCTGCAGCCACTGTTGGGGGAATGATGAGCAGGGAAGAGGATTCTTCTCCCCTTTGCTGCCTGCCTGCCCCCACCCCTACCAACCAAGGACAAATCTTCAGCTTTCCCTTAGCTCTGCTGCACTCTTTGTCCCATGCAACATCCAGTCCAAGCACAGATTCTTTCAAACGTGAAGATAGCTCTTCTACTGTTGGGAGTGTCAATGACATATGATAGTAAACAAAAAAAAAGGGAAGGGTCAGCAAAGATAGTAAAAGCAAGGGAGGTAAAGGTGTCTAGAGGACAGGGAGACAGATAGGAAAAGGAAGAATGGGCAGACGAAAGAGGTTGTTGTGGGAAGATCATTGTGATGGTAGGTGTTGGGTTGCAACACAGGGGTTACCGGTGGGAATAATGACTGTGTGGAAAGTTTTCCATGAGGTGATTATTCCCTTGGAGATGCGGAAACTCAAATTTGGTGTAGTGGTTAAGCATCAGACTAGAAACCACCTTTAATGTGAAAACAACTGGGTGAATTTGGCCCAGTCCCTGTCTTTCAGCCCTAGGAAGAAGGCAATGGAAAACCACTTTCAAAGTCTTGCCAAGAAAACTGTAGCAATGCATCTAGGCAGTCACCCAGAATCAACACTGACTTAAGGTGCTCACTCAGACCTTTCCTTGATTCTAAAAACTTGATTACATGGGAGAGTGTGGTCTTTCCAGCCAAAGGAAAAATAGCCATGGAAGCACAGAGCAGCCAGATAGGTGACAGCAATCATGCAAGAAGTCAATTGGAGTCTTAAAAGTACCCAATCTCCCTCATTCTTCCTATGCACAACCCAAAATACTTGCATGAAGAAAGACTTGTTCCAAGAGCCGAGGTGGTGCAGTGGTTAAATGCAGCACTGCAGGCTACTTCAGCTGACTGAAGTTCAGCAGTTCGGCTGTTCAAATCTCACCGGCTCAGGGTTGACTCAGCCTTCCATCCTTCCGAGGTGGGTAAAATGAGGACCCGGATTGTTGGGGGCAATATGCTGACTCTGTAAACCGCTTAGAGAGGGCTGAAAGCCCTATGAAGCGGTATTTAAGTCTAACTGCTATTGCTATTTCTCATTAAAACATTTTTGCTGAATCACCATCTCCAATGCCAGGGTAGGGAGATATAAGGAATGAGCTTTCAGAATCAATTATTTAATCTAGAAGCAGGAAGTTAAAAAGAATTCCCAATGACTCTAAACTAAATTAGCTTAATGAGCGTCACTTGGAGCCTGTACAAGTGAATAGTGTTTGGGAAATATTACAAGGCTGGAATAAGTACGCATTCTTCCTGTAGCAGAAAACCAAATAGCAATTTCCACACTGTTTCAAGAAGCAGTTAGCAAAAAGATCAAAGACTCTCCATCCTAATGAACTTACCAATAAATGAGGTGCTGAATGACTGCTAGGGATCTGACAGCTAGCATTATAACATAATAACCATCACACACTTCACAAGACTTTCTCAGAACCACCCATCTAGGTTTAGGTTTATTGGACTTATATGCCGCCCTTCTCCCAAAGGACTCAGGGCAGCGTACGTAACATAAAAACACATATTACAAAAGTTAAAAGAAAGATTAAATAGAATATTTAAAAAACCTAATAGACATTTACAATGAGATTTAGAAATTAAATTAAAATTAACAATTAAAATTAATAATTTATTTTATTCAGGCCAGGCTGGCTTGCTGGAAAAGCCAACTTTTTAGGGCGCACCGGAAGGACCGGAGGTCGGGAATTATGTGAAGCTCCGGGGGCAGCTCTTTCCAAAGGGAAGGCGCTCCCACAGAGAAGGCTCTCCCCCTGGGAGTCGCCAGCCGACACTGTCTGGCCGAAGGCACCCTGAGGAGGCCAACTCTGGGATCGTACTGGACGGTGGGAGGCTACTGGTGGCAGTAGGTGGTCTTGCAAGTACCCTGGGCCTAAGCCATGGAGCGCTTTAAAGATCATAATTAACACCTTGAATCGCACCTGGAAAACAACGGGCAACCAGTGTAAGCCGCCTAAAAGGGGTGTAACATGGGAGCACCTAGGTACCCCCATGACAACCCATGGGCCGCATTCTGGACCAGCTGGAGCCTCTGGGTGCTCTTCAAGGGCAGCCCCATGTAGAGAGTGTTACAGTAGTCTAGGCGTGAAAGGGTGAGTGCTGTGAGAAACTAAAGTCCTTTCTCTTCACATAATATGGATGACAGATGAGATAAGAGAGTAGTTACTTTTTCAGGATAGCTATGCTCCTTGTTTCTTTTAATAATTCACCTTGTACACTAGAGCAGAGAAGGGCATCCTCTGCAGGTTCAGAAACTGAAGTTAAGCCTCTCAAGGTTTTAGAGAGCTACAAGAGATCATCTACTGATACAAAAGGATGTCCCAAAAGGGATGGTCAAATTTTCTTTGGGTTTTATTTTGGTCTTTCCAGGTACGTAAAGGTGAAGTTTGGAAAGCAGGAAGCTTTGGGAAATAAGTCATTCGGATTTCCGTTCTTGCAATCTTACAGCCATTTCATTGCTGAATTTTAAGTGAACAATTTCATGGCATTAAGAAGAGATGCAAATGTGATACTGGGATGCTATATACAGACAGCATATTGCTTTACCACACCATAAGAGGTGTTGTATTCTAGGGAATTGACATGTACAGTTAGGCCTTGAAAATAATGGATAAAAATGATCCTGGACATCTCAAATATGATATCTCACAATATTTTGATGTGATGACCTCAACTTTGGGATGCTCTTTTGAATGTTTCTTTGTCAGCATTTCTAGCAAAGTAAAAACATACCATTTGAACAAAGTAAAATCTGCTCAATTCTTTTCTTCTCCATCTTAATGAAACACATTTTCAAGTACTTGAATGGCCTGAAAGAAAGCCCTTCTAAACACATTACTTATTAAGATCAGATGTTTGTCTTGACTTTTTGCCAGCATATTATGTTCTGTTTCCCAAAAATACTCTTGGTGTTCTGATTCAAGTCTCCATTACAAATCCAAAAAGTACCAATCATGATGTAAAAGCAATAGATTCAAGACAACCCATTATCAGAAAATCAGTTTGTCATACTGTACTGAAAATTTAGAGTGATCATCACACTATGTCATGTCTCGGGTATGGGGGAGGGAAGAGAAGGGTGATTGTCTCTCCTACTCAAACAATTAAAAAATGGGATAGACATAGCATTTTGCAATTCTTCAGAACAATGACTCACAGTCTGACTTAATTTATGTTCAGAGGTCTTCACAACCATTTCTCAGATTCTGGAAGAGGTTAAGCTAGAAAAAGGAATAATTCATGCCTCAGTGGCTCCCTTTAAGGCCTATAAGATAATGTAATCTTGGGCACGGCTGAGAGCTGCAAAATATGTGATATTGCCTGGTTGTGCAGAGCAAAAAGCTTTAATATTGTGGCTGATGATGCCTAGCATAAGGCAATGGCAGCATTGATGGTATACAGTGCTTTTATACATTCATACATACATATTTACCTTTTGCCCCCAAAGGTGTGGATAGCAAGTATCAGCCACTAGCATACTATCTGAATGTATAATGCACACTACCTCCAGCCTCAACCAGGAAATGGTACCAGAATTTGCCTTAGCTTTCTCTTTGGGTTTCTACTTTGATCAACTAAAGTGTGTGTGTGTGTGTGTGTGTGTGTGTGTTCCATGCTGAACCATGTGCCCAAGATGAGCATGATCTGTGAACTGCCCCTTAGTAACTGCAAGCTTATAATCCTGCCTATAAATTCTATATATTATGTGGTAAGAATATACAGGCCTGTTTAAGATTTCATCCCCATGATAGGAAAGAAGAGGGTCCATCTGAAAGCCATCTTTCTCTGTAGTAATTCCCATACTGTCAAAGGCACCACATCTTAGATATATCTGTTGCACTTTATTTTGTGCTACAATGCACTTAAAATAATTATGTCTGGCTCTTGGGGAGCCACTGGTCTGCTTTATGGGTAGAGAGCTCTTAGTGCAAATTGCCAATATACAGAGACTGGAGAAATACAAAAATCTTGTTAAATGAATAAACATCAAAATCATTAGCTATTTATATTGGCTTAGGAAAGCTATGCAATGCTTTAGAAGTGTATACAGAAATAGATTTTGCACAATGAGAGCACACAATGAGAAAGTATAGTAATGGAAATGCTGGATTAGGAGATGTGAGAACCTCATATGGTTTTCAATGAGAGAAAAATAAGAGGAGAGAATGTTATGTATAATACTTGAGTTCCAGGATGAAATGCTAGATAGAAATCTAATGACTATGATAGGTATATCATAAATCCATAAACAAAGCCTATATTGAGCATGTTCAACAAACTCTTTCAAGATATGATCAAATTTCCAGAAGAAAAAAATAGGCTCCACTTTACTTAATGGTTTTAATTTTCCCCTTAACGTGCAATTTAGATGAAAGTCCTGATGAGATATGTTTGCTTCCGTTATACTGTTTGAAAACCAATTAATATTGCTTTTTTTTAACATTTTGAGGCTGTTTGCTTTATGAGCATTCAAAAACATTCAGAATTATTTTGCATATTATTCATCAGGCCTGTACAACTTATGACTGCCTGAGGTGAAAGCAACAAGCACACACCCATCCATTTACACACAGAGAAATTAAGTGGGGAGTCAATCACATGGTGACACTGGAAACAGCACAAGCCACATGGTAGCAATATATAAAGAATTTGTTTTAGGCACAAACGTATAAAAAGAAGTATTGGGGAATAGAAGAAATTTCTAATTGATGCCCATTGCACAAGGCTTGGATCCATAAACATTATAGGCCTATTAAGATGTAGAGTAGCAACACACACACACACACACACACACACACACACACACACCACACACCGGGGAAGGGAATAACCTGTATACTTAATTGCTGTTTCCTGAGTTAATTAAATTGGCTGGGTTCATACAATGATTCAATACAACGAATCATAAATTAAACAGCAATGTTCCCCACAACCTTGCCAACCATATTTTAACTCAACATATTGTGCAAACACAACCATAAACAATTTGCAGAAGCACCTGTAAAAAGGATATGGATTCAGCGGCAATCAAAATGTGAATAATGCCTGGAAATGAATACTCACAGAGCAAAATAAAGCAGCATTCAGGTTGCATTCTACATTCTACATAAAGTTTAGAACCTTTTCTCACAGTGCTACAGCATCTACTCAACAAGAAAGAGTATATTAATGATTACTTACTAAGCAATAATTTACCACAGCAATATAACTACTGAATACATCAATTAGGAGAAGTTACCAAAACTATTTCAGGGTTATTTTGGGAAAAGATAACAGATAGCCATTTACACATATTTTATTACATACTGTAGATCCATTTGACATTTGGTAAGGTAATATAGATGCCAAGCTATAGTGCACAAAAATTTGAACACTCTTCATTTTTACCTACTTCACTGTGGACCAATTTCAATATATAACTACTATAGGTATCTATATGCTATTATGTCAAGTAATACAAAAAAACTTTTATTATATTTCTACAATTTACAGAGTCCTTGACTTACAACCTTTCATTTAATGACTGTTCAGAGTTACAATGGCACTAATAAAAGTGTCATGATCAGTTCTCACACTTATGACATCCACGGGTGATCAAACTTCGGATGTTTAGCAATTAGCATGTATTTATAATGGTTGGCACATCCCAAGGTCCTGGGATTGTTATTTGCAACCTTCCTAATAAGCTTCTGACAAGCAAAGTCAACGTGGGAAGCTAGATTCACTTACCGACCACATGATTCACTTAACAACTATAGCAATTCGTTAATCAATTATGGCAAAAAAGATAGCAAAATGGGACACAACTTTAACAACAGAAATTTTAGGCTCAATTGGTCATAACTTGAGAACCAGCTGTATTAGAACACTGGGAAGTGCTGAAATTCCACATCTGAATTAAGTAAATTTGCCTGTACAGAGCATCAAACCTACTTTTGGATATATTTTTCTTCTTTTTGCAACAATCGGACTATCATGATGTAATCCTCTACATACTCTTGCTAGGCGGGATTTTAATCAAAAAATTCATGCAGATATGTGGTAAATGGCTCCTTATATCTACCTTTTTACAGGCAACTAACTGCACTTATTGGCAAACTGTAATCTAAACACTGCAGATTTAAAATTTGGCAGCACATAATTGGCGGAATGCACAAAAGCATAGGAGTTAATTAGATGGAAAATAACCAGGAAATCCCAAGACTGTAGATTTGACTTGTATATTCAAAAACATCCCAGAAAAAGACAACTGTGAGACACTTTTGCACCATTGCCAAGAAAACAAGTTGGCAGTGCCCATATATGAATTAGGAAACTAAACTCAATGCAAAGGAGACATTATCTTGACAATCAGCTAAAGTTTCTTACCTGGAAAGGTATGTGGGTGGGGTGACCCTCTTTTAAGGCACTTGGAACAGAGGACATGCACACTATAGTATAAGCCTGGCCATTCTTGAAGCAGTACATTTAGTTCTTCCACCAATGGGGTTATGGCTTGCCAAGCTGTCCATATATTTGGTAGAGATGCATGGCTAGCAATAGACAATGTATCTGGTTGTTGGGTGCCTTTGGCAGGCCTGTAACTTATAACTACCGGTACTTTCCCTCTGTACGCATAGATCTGATACTTTCCATCTGACCGCTGAACCACATGGCTGTTAATCTGCACACTGTAGCGAGCAAACAATCCAGGGGGAAAAATAAAGGGAAAGTTGTACTCAATCTGCAGCTGTTCTGCCCCAAAAGACTGCCCACCCAGGGTAGTACCATTGATCCATGCCTCTGCATGAGGCATCTCGTTCTTCACATAGCAGGGGAACTTGTACCACGCTGTAGCTCCATTCAAGGGTTTTGATTTGGGCTTGTTAACCCCGTAACAGAGTCCCATTTTTTCTAACAATTCCAGCAGAAGCTGCAAGTCCTCTCTGCTTTGGATGTGGGGCTTGAGAAGCAGATGAATAACATGGGCAGGGAGAAGGCCATGAAGCAGAAATCCTTCCACATAGTGGTGGAGCTGTGTGGCCTTCATCTCATCCATATGGGTGCTGCTGAGCAGTTTCTGGAGCAATACTGAGGCATCATGCTGGCAGAAGACATTGAGAATGTCAATGAGCCTGGGCAGATTGTGGAAAACATATTCTCGTAGGGTCTGGTGCTCCTCAAAATACAGCAGTTTGCCACTCTCATGCAAGTAGGAAAGTGCACTTTGGAGACGATCCTCAGTCAGCCCTGCCTGCAGGCCAAGTCGAGCAGAGTCCCACCAGCTTAGCCACAGCTGTTGAGCTTGGGGTTGGAAGTGCAGCTCCTCCAGCATCTGCCAGGATCTTGGGAGAACCCGGTGCAAATTTGGAAAGATGTCTCTATGCTCTGCCACTGAAAGGAGCTTCTCTCGCAATCGCCGGACCTGAACACAATCCCAGCAGCTTATAGGTAAAACTGGGGAGAGGATTTGTGGACGGTGGTTGAGCAGATATTGGAACTGAGCTTTCTTGCGCCGTAGATTCTTGTCCGATACCCCATAGAAAGCAACATGGGGGCTAGAGCAGCGCAAATCAAAATCCTGCCCCAGAGCTTCATCCACCTGCCGGGCCAAAATCTGGAGGCCTTCATAGTCACATTTCTCCTGCCAGGCAATCTGGCGGTGGATGTCTAAACATTTCTCCTCCACCTCCCGTTCAGGACACAGGTCTGCATGTGTTCCCACCATACATACCACGGCATGAGGCACCTTTGCCCCCAGCCAGTGAAGAAAGTGTCCCACAGAAGGATAAAAACCCTGTGGCATGTAAGTGCTCAGATTTACTACCAACACATACAGGGCTCCAGGAGAGAGGAAGAACGGCTGGATCACATCGTAACTTGGGTCTCCTGCTAGCTCATATACAATGAAGGTTAGACTTCTCTCCACATCTGCTGTCCAGTCTGCCACTTCAATACCTTTGCTGCTGCCTGGCAACCCTGTTACATGTGAGCCTGGAGGCCTCAGGGGATAATTCCCCAAGCAGGTTTCTCTATGTATTTTAATTGATGGGGACAATGGGATATCATCCTGCTGCTCAGCAGCAGAGCCTCCTGCCTGGGTCTGACCAATAACTTTGGGGGGCTGACTGAACACATCCCTCTTCTCAGTGGAGTTATACCCTAAACAGGAACATTTCAGGGGTGAGACAGACAAAGGGGAAGCCTCGGGCTGTTCCACAATGGGAAAATGGTTTGCCTGTGCTTTTGGAGACAGAGGTTGGGGCAGGTCTCTCAGGGGTTGTATGAAGCACCCCCTGCTTTGGGTTCTTTCAAAATTTTTGTTAGCTGAACCAAAAGATGACTCTACCTGCTCCTCTTCCTCTTCCTCCATGAGGCACTTTCTAAGCAGAGTTTTGCCTGCATTTTTCAGGCCCATGAGGACTAGTTTGAGCCGGGGCTTAAGGGCAGGCTGAGAATGAGCCAGTTCCTTCTGGTAGGCAGCTATGTAAGGGATGCCTTTCATACAGACCTCATAGGGGGGTTGGATCAAGGGGTTGTCTTTGATTTTCCAGAGACTCACACGACTGAGTTGGCCAAACCCCTCTGGAAGGATGGCGATCTGATTTCCCTGAAGTACCAGTTCCTCCAGCTGATGAAGCTTGACTATGGAATCAGGCAGGTAGCGGATGCGATTGTTGTCCAGCCAAAGCGTGCGGAGTTGGCAAAGCTGGCAAAGTCCAGCGGGCAACAGGGTAAGCTGATTGCGACTGAGGTAGAGCTCCTCCAAGCCAGGAAGGGCCAGCACAGCTGCTGGGAAATCAGACAGCAAGTTGGATGAGAGGTTCAGCATTTTGAGACGCTGCAGGCTGCCAAAACCAGCAGGCAGGACACTCAGGCGGTTCCCATCCAGCATGAGGCTCTCGAGGGTACCCAGCTGGCACAAGCCCTCGGGCAAGGCCTCCAAGCCAGTGCCACTGAGCCACAGGATTTTCAGGTGCCGAAGACATGTGATGCCCTCCGGAAGAGACTGCAAGAGTCGGTTGCCAGAGCAATCCAGCTCTTCCAGGGCGTCCAGCTCCAGCAGCGGTTGAGGGAAGGCAGAAAGCTGATTGTGGTCCACGTCCAGGGTGCGGAGCTGTCGCAGGTGGGCCAGGGCCTCAGCAGGCAGGTGGCTAAGGCGGTTGAAACTCAGATCCAGCTCCTCCAGCTGTCGCAGTTCGCCCAACCCGCTGGGCAGCGTCCCTTCGCCTCCCAACTGGTTGTGGCTGAGATTGAGCTTACGGAGCCCGCGCAGGAGCGCCAGCGCCTGCCCGTCGTCGCGCAGGCAGCGCAAGCGGTTGTGGCTGAGGTCGAGTTCGGCCAAACGGCCCAGGTGCCGAAGGGCGGCGGCCGAGGGCAGATGAGCTAGTCGGTTCCTCCGCAACGAGAGGACGCTCAGGCTGCTGCCCACGGCAGCGCACAAGCCCTCCGGCAACTCATCCAGGCCGCGCCCGCTCAGGTTCAATGCCTCCAGCGGCGAGGTCGGCGGCGGCGGCGGTTGTTGTTGTTGCTGCTGCTGCTGCTGCGAGGATTTCAGCTTCGGCGGTGCCTCCGGGCCGCTCTCTCCCCGGGAGCCCAGCTCTAGCTCCAATTGCTGGAGGTTGCTCTGCAGCTTCCTGGCGCGCAGGGCGGCGTCTCGCCAGAGCCGGGCCGCCTCCTCCGGACGCTCCATCTCGGCCATGGCGCTACTGCCGTTGCGCTTTTAGGGCGCAGCGAGACGGGAGTAAAAACGGGCCCGGGCACCTTCGGCCCCGACCGTCTTCGTCCGTCTCCTCCTCCTCCAAGCCGGACCGCGCCGCACAAACCTGGCGGGGGGCTC